>NC_051438.1:5606092-5635715 GCF_001649575.2 Kryptolebias marmoratus
AAAAGGGTTCAAATGGGATAAAATAGATTGTGCCTCATTTATATAATTTCGTAGCATGATTTACCAAAGGTTTTGTACCAGTTGGTGAAACGACAAGAAATATATTAATATTTGTTTTTCAGGAGCGAAGGGTTAGGAAAATTTATTGACGGTCCCTAAGTGAACCACCGCGCGTGAGAGAAGGGGCCGGCAGAGAACGGCTGGCCGACATTAGCGCTCCTGTTTCGGGGCACCCGTGAGCCAGACGCCGCTAACTCCGTGGAGTTCGAATATCCAACTTGAAACTAACTTCACTGCGGTATGTGTTTTTACTGTTTTAATTTGCTTTTTATCAACTGGATGTTCTTCTTGGTGTATTTCTGACTGCAGCTGCTGTATAGGATAATGTAAGAACCCGTCTGCAGCAGCACTGTTTTTAAAGTACAGTAGAAGCTTGATGAAACCTGTTCATTCTGCAGTTTTTCAGAGGCCGAAAGTTTAAACATGACCCGGAGCAGGTCAGACATAAACAACAGTTTTCTTCGTTTCTCTTCAAGCACACAGGGTTCCCACGCAGTACGGAAAAGACTCCAGGTCTGGAACAAAGAAGAAAGAGGTCGGACAAGGTCCGTGCATGTTTTCCTATTTAGATTTTCTTTAGGAACCAGTCTTATAAAAACGAGTGGTTTTTGGACTTTTTGTTTAAAATACAAAATATCGATGTAAAAACAAGCCGTTTTTATGGTTAAAATCAAGCGAGGGGATATCTGAACGGGAACACATTTTCTTTGTATATTTAAAATTAATATTAAAAACAATGTAAAACTAATTATTGACCCGATTCCTTACGTTTTGACACCCTAAGTCATCCTCAAGGCCGGATAGCAACAAAGATCTGTTACCAAAATACCCCCCCCCCCCGTCAGTGCTGGAGGACAGGAGGCTCTGAGCTCTGTTCAGACACTAAATACAACATTTTGAACTTTAAGCCACACTTTGATTTAAAATAAACGTGTTTTAAATCTGTACAGAACAAGTTAAAACAAGCAGAATAGAAGCTAAAATCAGCAAAACATTAGCTAGAAGCTAAATTTAGCAAAACCATAGCTTAATGCAAAACTTAACAGTACAGTAGCTAAAAGCTAACAGTAGCATAAGAAGACCAAAACAGAGCCAGTAGCTGAAGTAGATTTCAAAAAACATGGATCTTAAAGGAATTGAAGAAATCTCAGTGTTTTTCCTATGGGGACAGTATTTGTAAATGAAGTTAAATAATTCAAAAATGAATAAAATTTACAGAAACCTAAAGTCATAGCACACTGTTACAAATTCAGCCGAGCATTTTGATAATGAATCGTTAAAAAAAGGCTCAAAGTTTGTATAGCATACGGAAAAAAACTATAAACAGGCAAACAATGGTGTGCGTGCTGACTCAGTGTTGACACAGACAGATTCTGAAGGAGTATAAATGACATTAAAAGTCATGGATCAGAACTTTGGTACAAACTCAAGATCTCAACATTTTCTGACTGTGGGAGGTTATAGGGGACAGAAAACACATCTCATGTCTTCTGTCAGATGGCACCAGAGGACGAGGTGTCTCTGCTGAGGAGCCAGCTGAGGGAGAAGGAGGAGCAGGTCCATCAGGCTGCCCAGGCTGGTCTGGATCTTCTCAACCAGCAGGTGGAGCTGCAGAACAGGCTGGACGAACAGAGAGTCGAGATGACCAATGCGCTCGAGGTGTCAACTTATTTTTTAAAAATATATCTCACACATTTGTCTTCTTTACTCCAGCGATGATCAGATTACCTTAGGTTGTTTTTTTTTTATAGAATTCAATGTTTGACTTCTGCCAGATCTTGTGCAAGCTCAAAACATATCTTTGTCTCAGACAGTTGAACTTGTTTCTTGTGTTTGTGTCAGTAAAACAGTGGGACAGTGTTTCCAACTTCTCAGCCTGTTTTGCATGATTGTGTGTGTGTGGTAGGCTCTTGAACAGCACAAGTACTCCCTTCTGAGGGAGGTGGAACTGAAGACCCGGATGCTGGAATCCCAGCAGTCAGACTACGAGAGTTTCAGGAACCACCAGATACAGCAGCTTGAAGAGCAACAGGAACAGCTGGAGAGGAACCATAACATGGCAACCAGAGAACTTCACAGCAAGGTAGGAGAGCCAGAGGTCAGCTCACCTGCTGCTGGTCTCTGTTAGTGTCAGAATGATGTCTGGACTTTAACTTTACTCTTCCAATGACATTTAATGGGTTCTGGTTCAGGGCGGCATGTTGGAGAAGTGGTTAGAGCTGTTGCCTCGCAGCAAGAAGGATTGCAGGTCCGCCTTCCAGCCTTTCTGTGTGGAGTTTGGGTGTTCTCCCTGTGCATGCATGGGTTTCCTCCCACAGACCAAAAAACATGCATGTTAGGTTCATTGGTAACGCTAAATTGTCCCTGGGTGTGAGTGAGATCGTGATTGGTTGTTTGTCTCCATGCGTCCCAGTGATGGACTGGAGACCAGGCTGTCCAGGGTGTCCTCAGCCTCTCAGACAGTGACTGCTGGAGGCGGGCACCTGCTCCCCTGTGACCTGGAATAAAAAAGCAGTTAAATGGATGGTTCTGGTTCAGGTGATCGTCATGCTAAGCTTTACTCTTTGTCTCTGTGTCAGTTCTCTGAAAGATTGAAAAAAGTTTTCATTCGAACTTTACCAGTATTTAATCCTCTTCGTTGTTTCAGTTGCCAATGAAAACCAGCTCACAGTATGATGCTGCCACCACTGTGCTTTAGTTTTAGGCCGTTTTACATTTGGTTGCTGTCATACAGCTGAAAAGAGGAGGCCTTTTTTTAAATGCTTCTGATTGTAGAGATTTTTTTCTTTCAGGTCTGACTTGTACTTCACTAGATTTTAGTTTTTGTTGTGTTTACGGATCTCCTGGGTTCACAGTGACCTGCTACCATAGGTCTCACAGACTGTGGAGCCTTTCACAGCAGGTGTACACATACTGAGATCATGGGACATCTGAGTTACACACAGGTGGAGTTTGTTGATCTGACCCCATCAAAGGTGCTGCTGTGACTGGGAGACGACTTCAAGACCACGACTGTTGGTTCTACCTGTGTATCATTGTTCCAGTGGTTCTGACCTGATAAGGAGGATGCTTGTGTTGTCTCAGATTGTCAGGCTGCAGTCGGCTCTGGAGGAATCCCAGCTGAATGAAAAGCAGCTGAAACACAAGCTGGAACTGCAAACTGAGACACTGAATAACAAGATGGAGGAGCTGCGTGCTCTGAACGAACACACTCAGAGTTCCATGACATCTGAGATGATGGAGGTGCAGATGAAGACCATGGAGCTGGAGAACATCAAGGTACTATGGGAGAACCCAGATGTCATCAGCAGCACGGTTTGTTTCTGAGCTCCTTGTCAGGTGTCAGTGAGTGTGGTTGAAGAGCGTTTGCTTGTGTTCCAGGTGGAGTTGGAGCAGACGCTGCAGGAGTGTCAGTACAGAGAGCAGCAGCTGGAGCTGACCAGCAGCAGTCTGAAGCGGCAGCTGGACAGAGTGACTGAGGAGAAAGAAGAACGAGAAAAAGAAGCTGTGTCCTGGTTCAATGCATTAGAGGTAAGAATGCTATCCACAACTGACAGGTTTTACTCTGTATTCTGATGTGTGGGAGCATTTTATTATAATGAAGGCTGATGAAGAAGAGTTAGAAGTGAGGTTAAAATGATTCAGTCTCTTACAGAGACGGAGTTAACATCCATCATCATTACTGCAGGTTATATTCCATTCAGTTTATTACACTGTTACAGACTGATTGTCCCCAAAGCTTTCCATCAGGGCTAATATTAACTCTGTTCTGTCTCATTTCCATCAGTATACATCTGCAACAAGAAGAGAAAAACAGACCATCTTCATCCTCCTGACATGTACAGACTTGGTTTAATGTTTGTTTTCATTTCTCCCATTTATCAGCCCAACATCATAAACATAGTTACTATTTCTGAACAGTTGTTAATTCAAAAATCAATTAAACATTAAGTAAACATCTGATATGTTTACTATGTTCCTAGGGATCCATTAAATCAGTGATAGTTCGCAGCACCAGATACCCTGGGAGCTATCTAAATATCATGGGTTGACAACATCAAGTTCCTGGAGCTCCATCTGATCAGTGAGAGATCACAGTTTCAGTGAGTTTAGGCTCCAAATTGTCTGCCTGGTCAGCAGTGAGTTACAGGTGTCTGTGTAAACGTGGAATGAATATGTTGTAGGTGGCTAGTTTTTGGTGAATGAGTTGTACGTATCTTGTTAGTGGATGGGTTGCAGGTGCCTAGTTGTAGGTAGGTGGGGTTGCAGGTTGTGGTTGTTCGGTTGTGGGTAGGTGGGTGGCTGATTGCCTGGTTGTAGGTGGTAGTTTCCTGGTTGTAAGAGGTTTGGGAGATAAGTGCCAGAAGCTGTCGTAGTTTTGTTCCTGGATGTTGATGTGATTTTTGAACTGTTCTCACAGCCCTGATTTGGAATAAAAGCTAACCAAGTGTTCTCTGTGTTCAGATATTGTTGATCCTTTTTAAATTTGTACCCTTTGTTTTTTACTGCTGCAAAAAAAGATTGTTTGCTATGTTTAAACTGAATAAAATGGGTTATTTAAAGGTTTTGTTCTGTAACAGGACAGCTTTCCAACCAAGAGCAAAGATAAACTGTTAAATGCATCAGTGTTTCATTCCTGATTATACCGGATTAACATGGTGGGATACAAAACCCTCATACTGGATGTCTTTATCACAGAAATCTCGGGAACTGAATCGAGACCTTCAGATCCAGTTGGATCAGGTTCTTCAACAGGCCCAGGATCCTAGCAGTAAAGGGAACTCCCTGTTTGCTGAGGTGAGAAACACGCAGCATGTGCTCAGTTAAAAGATGAGTTTGGTAAAATAACAAAACGATGATGATGTGTTGCAGCTGGAAGACAAGAGAGCTGAGATGGAGAGACGGCTCATCAGCATGACGGTCCAGTATCAGTCTTTGCAGAAAGTCCATGCCTTCAACAAACAGCAGATGCAGCGCATGAAGGTATCTTTTGTTTTTGAGACAAACTGGACCCACAAGTTCTGTTGTCACATGAACCACAGCGATGACATGTTTGTGTTGTGTAGGTCCAGATAGCCACTCTGATGCAACTGCAAGGTTCCAGGGCTGACCCGGCTCAGATGGAGAGACTGCAGTCCATGCTGTCTGAGAAAAATTCGGAGATCCAGGATCTGATGACCAAACTGCAGAGACTGGAGAAGGTGGAGGTGAGGAGAAATGTCCATCTGCAGTGGAGCACACAAAGACCGAACTGACCATCCATCAGACACAAAGAGAATTAATGCAGGAAGTTTTAGACGTGTTTTTTAAAACCCCAGCCTGTTCTGGTGAGTTGGTTTAAGCATATATTTTTTCTGTTCTGAAGCTGAAAAATGTTTCAGCTGAAACATCTGTGGAGTCGTCTTCTATCAGCTGCTCCCTTCAGGGGTTTCCACAGGGGGACATCTGCCTCCATCTTCCCTCATCCCAGCATCCTCCTCTGTCACACCCAAGTCAAGTCAAGTTTATTGGTATAGCACATTTCAGCAACAAGGCAGTTCAAAGTGCTTTACATCATAAAAACACAAAATTAAACAGTCATAAAAACAACATACTGTCAACAAACGAGTAAAGTACACATCCAATTATTATGATTTAAAAGCAACTCTAAACAGGTGGGTTTTTAGCCTTGATTTAAAGGAACTCAGTGTTTCAGCTCTTTTGCAGTTTTCAGGAAGTTTCTTCCAGATTTGTGGTGCATAGAAGCTGGATGCTGCTTCTCCATGTTTGGTTCTGGTTCTGGTTCTGCGGTGCAGAGTAGACCAGAACCAGAAGACCTGAGTGGTCTGGAAGGTTGATACAAGAACAGCAGATCTTTACTGTATTGTGGTGCTAAGCCATTCAGTGATTTATAAACTAGCAGCTTCTGCAGATCCTCCTTCACTACATTGATGAACCTTCTCTGAACCTCCTCTCATGTGTTCAGAGACCATGACCCTTATTCAAAGTGGCAATGCAAAATGCCATTATGAGACAAAACATACTGTAAAGGTTTTGAGCAAACGCACCCACTTAAATCTGAAGTGAGATCACAGAAAAAAAGCAGCCTCGGAGCCCAGTACGATCAGTCTGCCATGATCTTGAGCCACGCTGTCACTGTCCAACAACATGCTCGGGAGTGTTCCCTCAGAGTTGCTTGACTTTTGGGTCAACACAAAACACCATTTACTGATGGAGGTGTAGTCAAAGAATGCATGAGTGCAGCAGCTGAAACACTTCTTGATGAAAAACGAGCTTTGCGATAGAATAAAGCAAACATCCGTGTCAGCATCATCTGCCACAAAGAAAAGTGACATACAGACTTAAGACATAAAAATCCCATGTAGGGTTAGTCCACTGCCATGTTAGTCAGCTGTTAGTGTAGATCAGGATCTTTCAACAAGACCAGAAAGCATTCTGTGAAGACCTGTTAGGTGTCACTCCCCTTTCCTCTTCTTCCTTCAACTCGTCCACCTGTATCCCTCTTACTGGTCCATCAATCTCTTTCTCTCTCACTGGTTCTCCCATTTCTCTCTCTCAGCCACACACATGGGTTCTGTTCTTTCATTCCTCTTCTCTCCAGAGCAGATCTCCACCTCTCCAGGCTCTCTTCCACCTGCTTCCTATAGATGTTGTCTGCAAACATCTTAGTCCATAAGGAGTCCTGTCTGACCTCATCTGTCCACCTGTCCATCACTGCTGCAGACAGGAAGGAGCTCAGAGCTGATCCCTGATAAAACCCTATCGGTCGCTCCTACTGCACATCTCACCACTGTCTAACTGTCCTTGTACGTCCTGCCCTACCCTCACAGGCTTTTCCACCACACTGGACTTCATCAGACAGAACCATACTTTCTCTTTTAGCCCCGTCTTTTCTCTCTAAAGACACAAAGCATCTTATTCAGACCGTCTGTGTCAACTCCCTCAAAGACTTCTGCTTCTGAAAAATCTGTTCTTCCTAACTGAGGAACAATTTCATCAGTTTGTTTTATGTTCTTCTTTTGGTAAATAAAGACCTGATTAGTATTTTCTCACATGTGACAATTTTATTTAATTTAAATAAAAATATAATTCTGTCACAGCTAAGCTCCATTAGCTCAATGAAGGATGATTTAACCTTTTAAGAGATGGGTTAGTCTAACCCTGTACTTTGTGTGTGTGTGTGTGTAGATGTTGAATTCTCAGCCAGCCAACCCTGCTCCAGCAGAAGGAGGTGATGGTCAGGATGAGACGTACTACACTGACCTGCTCAAACTGAAGCTCTGCAACGCTGCGTGAGTTCAGATCTGCTGAACGATCCAGGATAAAAAACCCAAACTGATCCCCTACAGCTGGGGTCTGCAGCCTGTCGCCGTCTGGTTCCTCCATGACCAAAAAGAACATGGAAATGAATATTATTGTTTTCAACCAGAAAAAGCTCATTGTGGCACTTTTCTTGTCCAATTTGTAAATCAAATGTCTGTAACAGAATTATATTAAGACAAGAAACAAACATGATCAGTTTATTAACTCGTTTACTTTTTCATTAGCTGCACAGTTTGAGCTTTCTCTGAAATCCACTGGAAAAATAAAAATTTTAACATGTTTACAACAAAAAGCACAAAGATCAGTTTTAAAAACCAGTTGCAAGTTAGTGGAATCAGAAGTAAAGTTTTCCTAAAAACCTCCATAAAAGTTAAAGTAAATGAAAGTATCGGTTATTAGAGAAAATTCAGTGAAACACAAATATCCAACAAACTGTTTTCATTTTATGTTAACTCAGTCTGCTGGGATGCAAATATATTCATTACCATTTATATATATATGCTATAATATTAATTGAGGTACTTATTAATTTTCCATAAATATAGTTCGGACTCATGCAGGCCTGCATAATTCAGTGGTTAAAATTTATCAAGGGGGTATAAACAAAATGTTTTTCTCCTCTTTAGAGGAGTTTATTATTTAGTCACCTGACTGTGTTCATACCACACTCTGCTTCATTAACCAGAGTTTAACGCATTTTATCCAGCAAACCATTAAAAAAACAAACAGCTGTTTGAGTAAAATTCTTAGTCAGGTCCAACAGGATCACGTAGGTGTGACTCTGTCTTTCTCCAAAAATCTCATTCAGATTGTTACATATTTATTTAGCAGATATGATCAGATGCTTTGTTTGGAGGTGTTCACAGGATGTTCAGCACAACAGAAAACAGAATGTAATGTAGCTCAGTATCCTCTGAAGCAGGGGTGTCAAACCCAGTAACGCAAGGGGGGCAAAATTAAAAATTTGGTCCTAGCCAAGGGCCGATCACAATCTATATTTATTAAAAATGACATAAATTAACCTTGGTTTTAGATGTATTATGTCAAATCATTCATATAGAAATATTGATTACCTTCTCCCAGTTACAGATTATTCAGAATTTAGAGCAAACATACTTTAATGAACACAGACAAATAGATCAAACTTCAAAAAGCTCATCATTAGCTGTCATTTCTTATGCCTCATTCCGCTTTTAAATGAATTTTTTAGCATTAAAACAGATTTTTTTTTTAAAAAGCCATCAACAAAAACCTGATCATACAGAAATTCAAACTATATATTGTTGGCTTCTAAGTCACTGTCGAGAGAAAACTTCACTAATTAGGCTCAGTTTTTTTAAGCAAAATAAGAATCAGAGACTTGATTTGTCCCAGACTGGAGGGCCGGTCCTAATGAAATCTAAACGTTATCTTGGGGGCCGCATGAAATGTTACAGAGGGCCGGATCTGGCCCGCGGGCCTTGAGTTTGACACATGTTCTCTGAAGAGATGGAAACCTGGATTTGTCTGTGTGTTGGCAGTAAGGATGCAGAACGATTGGCAGATGAGCTGTCCCTGCAGAGGATGAAGTCTTTGTCAGAGAGCCAGCGAGCTCTGGCCCTGGAGAGGAAGCTCTTTGCATCTGAGCGCCTTCTGAAACAGGTAAGACACTGTCACCTGTTGGTGTCACGCTGCCCTGGAAGATGGTGCCTGTTCAGGTTCAGAACCGCAGAGATGTCTTTATTCCTGCTTATAAATGTTGTGAGAGGCTTCTCCCACACTCTGAAAAAATTTACAGTTTAGTTTTAATGTTTTCCAAATCTGGATAGGAGAGGAAAAAGGAAAATAAAAGCATTTATATTTCCAGATTCTTAACTGTACTTAATTTAGTAAAAGATGAAACGGTGCTGATGTGCTGCTTCAAAGTCCAGCTGCAGATCTGAAAACATTAAAGCTGACAGGAACATCAGTCCATGTTGGGAACTTCTCATCTGGGCTGAAGCTCATTTTAGACCTAGATCTTTTCAAGAACCAACCCCTAGCGCCTTGTTTTAGAACCACAGTCAGGTTCTGCTCCAATAAAGACTTGGTTGTGCTGTGGTCTGAGTAGGTGCTTTGGTAATCACAGAAAGAACTGGTCTTACTGTGAGATCTGGCTCTTCAGTTAGTATTCAACACCTTGGTATTCCTTCGGTCTAACTAAGCACCACACATACATTAGTGTAGTAACATAGATGTTGTTCGCTTGAGAAAATAGCAACAAACTAAATAAACTATGTCAAGTGTAAAGGTTTAATATTAGCTAATTTAGCGTTCTGAGAGGGTTTTTTTAAGCTTGTTTCCCTGCTCCAACACCTGATTCAGTGGTTAAATCACCTCTTCATGTTCTGCAGAAGCCTGTTAATCAGCCATTGATTCAAATCAGCTGTGTTGGAGCAGAGAAACAAGTAAAACATGCAGGATAGTGGCCTTCGAGGACCAGGGTTGCCTACCCCTGAATTATACAGAACATCACTTCAAAAATGACCAGACTGTCCTTTTAAGGAGAACCAGTTAAAGGTCCTAGAATGGTCCAGTCAAAGTCCAGACCTCCTTCCAACTGAGAATCTCTGGTTCAATTTAAAGATGGGCTTAAGCAGCACCAATCTAACCTAAAGGAGCTTCAGCAGTTTGGTCATAAAAATGGACAGAAAGTCCTCTTATTAGATAGACTAAGATCATGGAGACGGACCTGAAGAGACCTGATGGTCCAGGATCATGGAGACGGACCTGAAGAGACCTGATCCTGGATCTGCTGTTACAAAGCATTTACTGAAGAGGGGTGAATACATATGCACACTCAGGTTTTCTGGTTTTGTTTTGTCACTTGTTTGATTCCTAATAAACCATATTTTGAATCTCCAGTGTGTAGGTTCTTGCACTGGTTCTGTGTATGTTCCTGACCGAACAGAACCTTGTTGTCCGTCTGATCTTTTTGTATTTATTGCTTCATTTTGTTTCTCCAGGCTCAGAGTGACAAGTTCAAGCTGCAGCTGCGTGTAGAGGAACTTGAGCAGAAATATGAACCCAAAGGTACCAGAACCACCAACCAATTAGTAATGTCTTCCTGGTTCCTGTGTGTCTTGGTTCTGTAATGCTTCTACTTCCTCTGGTTTCTGTGTGCAGAGGCGAAGAGGAAACCTGTGCAGAGGAAAAGAAAAGAAAAACTCCCCGTTGACATCTCGTCCATCCCTGAAGGAACCAGCCAGGGGGAGCAGATTGGTGCTGTGGATGGGACAGATCGCAGGACTGCAGACTCTGAAACTGGACCTACAGTTGAGACTAAGAGTTCGAACCAAGGTGTGTGGACTGACCTGAGATCAGAGCCTACATTCTGTCTGTTTCCTACAGGAAAAAGGTTGAATCTACCAGTTCTTTTTTTTCTGTGCAGCTTTAGAATCAGAGTCTGTGGTGAAGCCTGCAAAGTGTGTGAAGTTCAAAGCAGAGGAACCGGATGGGACGGCCCTCCCCAGGTCAGTACTGCTGCTCATTCCAGCTCCCTCTGTGAATTCTTAGGAAACAAATGTATGTCATCTGTCTGTCTGTCCAGTTATACTTCACAGATAGAACAAACTGGGAGTCAGAACCAACCAGAAACAGCTGAAACTAATGCCAGTTTATGTTAGTCGAGACGATCAGTGTGCAGGTACCATTAGACACAGAAGAAGATCTATCCTTCAGTGTTCCAAAGTTAAAAACATAAAGTACCTTCATGAGTGATCCGATGACATGACAAACCTAGGCTTCAGGTCCCAGCTACGTGAAAAATCCAAGGAAAGCTTCTGACTCCAGCAGGACGCTCCTGTAACTGACCACTCAAAGGTTTAATAAAAACACTGCAGTAAAATCTGGAGTAGCATACATGTAAACATCAATACAGTTAAAGAAAACTAATGTTATTGATGAATACTGAAGGACTCCACTGTGCTTTAAGATCCAGCCTAGTTCTCTGTGTAGCAGGCCAGTACTGTGAGGTTTCTGCTCAGAAATGCCTACATATACAAACAAGATGATAACCTTTTATTCAGTTGTGTGACGTACTTTGTGAACCTGAACCCAGTACATGAAAGGTTCTCTGTAAACCACAACCAAGCAGGTGTTTTAGTTTAAAATATCCATTTGACACTGTAGTTTGATAATTAGTGTAATGATAATGTACTGTGATGGTCTGGTAACCTGTCCATCTGTAATCCTCCCTCCCTCCCACCTACACAAACACACACACCTGCGATTGAGCCAAATACAAAGGATGGATATGTAGAACAGAGAAAAATGCCACTAAATGTTGAGAGAAATTGATCCAAATCTGAAAGTTCAACTTAAAATCCAGTGACAGATTAGTACCTGATCACCGTTGAGTCCTTTACCTCCTGGGTTGAGTCTACGTGTTACCTCAGGGATACAGAAGGAAGGAGCACTTTGTCATGTGACTTCATGGACATGATTCAAGCTGGTTTAATATTATTTTAGGTGTTTGTTTTTTTTCGTCAGCAGATTGGTTGAACGTCTCAATGTGAGAAATCAGTAAACGATTCTTCTGTTTTCTCAGCTGTTCTGTGTCGGAGCAGACAGAGGAGACCGAAGAGAACAAGCAGCAGAACAAGAGAGAAGAGAGGCAAAAGAAACAAAGACCGGAGATCATCCACGTGACTTCTAACCGCACTATGGAGAACCAGTGTGCTCAGCAGTAGAACATCTTTAAAACATTCCTGTCATAAATAGTGTTGGGCTGGAAACAGATTTTTTTTTATTTGCCGTTAAATACTTCTTTCTCTTTCTTTTTCTATAAATTTATCTTTTTTTTTTTTTAATCCCATTAAAATACTTCCAGCATATAACCCTGCGGAGTGTTTTTAATTGCATGACCTTTGACCCCAACAGCTGATGGGAGGAAATGTTTCGACTTTCAGTCAGATTTACGTTTCGGTGGGGCAGGAATTTCAAATTTTCAGTAAAAATATCTGAGACAATTATTTTACATGTAATACTTTTTGAAATGCGTTTGAGAAAATATTACAATCAGAACACTGTTTATGGGAAACCTTCGTCTCACAGGGTGTCCTGGGCTGCCAGCAGTGAAGACGGTCAGGGACTGCAGGGACAGGTGCCTGTGTCAGGCAGGGTAAGCTTGTGGTAGAGGTTCTCCTGCAGCCCGTGGAGAGCCACGCTGTGTCAGATTGGCAGACACCTGAACTGCTTTTTGACAGCGCACTAGCACCACAACTCAGACCCTGGAGGAGGGGCCTGAACCCCAGGAAAGCGAAGTGATCTAAGATTTTATGTATTTCCATTGGTATTTTATTGGTTTCTTAGGGTTTAGTTTTAGATTGCAGTTCCAGCCTGTAGTACTAGGGTGGGGGTGTTCCTGTTCAGGGGAGAGGCCTCCTGTTGCTGTCACATGTGTCCTTACCTCACAAGTTGATGGCAGTGTAGACTGAGTTATACCGTGGTGACATATTGCATGCTGTGTCCTTTTAATGAGCAGTGTTGTGTTTAGCTGCAATGCCCTGTGGAGGTGTTGGTTTGTGATGGCTGTTTGGTGAGCCGCTGCAGGACCTTCAGGCCTGGGCTGGGTCTCTCCCTCCCTTTCAGCTTCGGGTTGTGTGCTGCGCCAAACTTCTGAATTATTAATAAAGTTGTATATTTGTATAACTCTTGGTCTGTTTCATTCTTTGACATTTTACAAAGTCACACTCAAAGGTTTATTTAAGTGGGAATGCAGATCCCACCGCTTACAGCAGTGTAACGAACCTCATTTTGGAAGCAAATGAGTGTGTATTGCTTCAATGCACTGACTATGGAGCTGCCAATTACCAGAGTCTGCTTCACAGCGGGTGTGTCACTGAGAGGAAAATCTGAAATGTGTTTCAGTGGTGAACCTGGGGCTTACTCTGAATTGTCAACCAGCAGGCCTGAGATCCCGGCTGCTCGGGGTTTGGAGGAGAACCACTAACAGGAACTATGCTCGGTGGCGCCACGCTGCCTAAAGGGACCTGGCTAGCTAATAGCTTCTCAACAGCAGGGAGCCAAGCTTCAAATTCAGACAGCCTTGCCTTCAAAGCTTCCATAAGCCTACATTTACTACACGTTATCACTACAGCAGACAGAGGACTAGCTAAACATCTGTCAGGGAGCAAGCCCAATGCAATAGTAGAAACAACTGTATAGAGAGGGGTTGTGTACTAATGCATAAAACCTGTGCAAGTTTAGATAAATCAGTATAAATTTAGCCAGCAAACAGAAACATATTCAAGACAGCCATTAGTAACATGTTTAATCTGTGCTGAAACAGGCTGGAGCAGCTGGACTCTGTTTTTTCAGGTGATAAAATGTTGTCTTTGTGACATTTTTAATGTGATGAGGAAAACTTAAATTACAGTCAAAAATATCACCAAGGTTTTTAACTTCATTCCCAGAGCTCTGAGCTCTAAGTTTCTCTCTCTGAAGATTAGCACCAATTAATAAAACCTGTGTTTTGTCCTGAGTGAGTTGAAGAAAATTTTCCGCCATCAATGACTTAATATTTACAATACAATTAAAACGAGCATTGATTAGCCGTGTTTCGTCAATAGACAGAAATATAAAGCTGTGTGTCATCAACGTAATTGTATAGACTGATGCTGTGGCTCCTGATGACGTTTTCTAATGGCCGCATGTGGTGTGTTGGGCTGTGGAACTCCATGTTTACGTGTAAAATATTTTAGATGATAAATCACTTGTACCTGTAAACAGTTTAAGCGCAGAGAAGCCAAGTCTTAGCCTGTCTGTAGGAATGGCGTGGTCCATTGTGTCAAAGGATGCACTTAGGTTGAATTAAATCACAACTAAAGGTTTGTTTAAATCTTTGTTGTGTCTGAGGTTGTTTAAAATCTTGCAGTCAGCTTTCTTTTCTAGAATCAAATCGGGTCTGATTGAAAAAGAGATCTGACATTGAGTAGTGCCATGCTCAGAGACACTGAAAGATTTTGTTTTTGGGACATGAGCTGACTTACTGTTGTTATAAATCACGCCACAGCTCGGTCTGATGGAGTGATGGGAGACTTTTTCATTTAGTTTTCAAATCAGGGAAGGAGGGTTTACAGTGCTTCCATTTGCTTTTATGACTGTGGTGTTTGTCCAGTAGTATGTAGTTATGTTGATGTGGATGAAAAACTATCCATAAATATTAAAATCTGGATTTTATTAAACGAAAGAGCATTAGCCCCAGTGCTCATCTAGAGGTTTCCTTTAAAACAACAGAGTGACTGCACAAGGAAAAAAAATGATTCATGTGTTTTATGGTTTTATGAACTCTTTTTCTTCCTCAAATTTAAATCTCATTCATGGTGTTTTAGCCACTGAATAAACACCTTTGACTTTAGGTGGAATGAGCTATCTTAGGTGGTTGCAGTGCCTGTTTTCTAGCTTTGAGCTAAGTTGTTTTAGCTTTCTACAGTTTATTAAAGTCTGTAATGGGTTTTTGTGTCACATTTTCCCCCAGGATCCTACCTTACCTTCTTCTCAATAATATGCCTCCCCCATTGTTTAACTTGGATAACTTCCTGTGCAAGTAAGTGAACATATTTGAAAACAAAAATGGATTCTGAATCCTGTTTTTGGAGCAGCTGGAACATATTGGCAAAGGTGATCCTTTTCAAGTACAATTAAGTTTTTTTTATTAAGAACACCAAACTACGTGAAAACACCGTATCTATGCAATAAATCAACCATAAATAAGATATTCTTCTCTAACCATATTTGGTTAAAAAGGTTTAAACAGTCATTTCTCTGGTATTTTGGTGAAAACATACAAGGGAACATCATTTTACCAAGATTTATGAGGGTCTGACAGTTTTATTGGTACCATGGAAATCTCAAAATCACATCTGAGTAAAAACTGCAGGTCTTTGACTTTTAGAAACAGAGATCCTGGTTTATGGAACCAGAATGAATTTGGGTGGGTCAGATTTTAACCTAAAAAGCCTGATCATTCATAAATCCATGGCTTTTAAGCCTGTAATCTAACTGACATTTATTAAAACAGTGGGTTTTGTTTCTCCAAATGAATTTGAAACATTACAGAATTCATTTGCTTAATCATTCGGGGAGGGAGAGAATGAGATGGTCAAATCACTTTAGCTTTTAACAATAAAAGACAAAGACTGAGAGTTTTATCTCCAAACATACTCCAGGTGTTTGGTTGGTTTTTCTTCTCAGCTGTGGTTCATGCGCACTCCGGACCTGCAGGTGGCGCTAAAGAGCAGGTGTAACATAAACATGAGTTTACGTGGACCAATGAGAGCACGAACTGAACCGGTCTGCTGCAAGTGTGGAGGAACACAGGTGGACAACATTCTGCGGGCGAACAGGTGAGTTCTGTTCACCTTTCTTCGTCTCTCTACCTCAGTGACGTCAGTGTTAGCTGACGGTTAGCATGAGAGCTAACGCCGTGATGAGACGTCAGTCGGCAGGGATTATCTGTTTCCTGAAGTCACGATGTGGTTCTGAAGCTGAGTTCTCCCCCCCTCAGAACCTTAGTTCTGTGTGAGATGCAGGAGGTTCAGTCTGACTTTAAACATGGACAGAAAAATTAGCTAAAGACGCTTTTAAAGTTCCCAACAACATCACTGGAAATGGTTCTGATAGGCTTCTTTCGTTCCTCAAACAATAATCAATTTAACTCCTTGTTTGGTTGTGATGGTGGTTCTGTTCTGGTTGCTTCTGTCCTGAGGGTTGTGCCCCAAAGGCAGATTAAAGCTACTCATAACAAACTATTAAATCAAACATTAAAAGGTTCCCCTAAACTTTATCAAACAGTAGTTTTCCAGGTACTCACTCAGTGTAAACAGAGCACTCTGCTAACTCTTATCTGAGCTAAGCTGATCTGCATTCTTTAATTAACAAATCTGAGTGTAAATATGTACAAACACATGGGCGTCATCAATGTTGACCTATTTTCAGATACTTCGGCTGTTTTCGTAGGTAAACAAACACATCCTAGTTGTCAGCTGTTAACAATGTTTGCTTACAGATATAAATTATGGGATAAAATGTGCAACACGTAAACAATGTGCAATATTGTCATCTAACTTTCGACTTCAGCTTCACACTTACAAGTGATTCTCATTGTTTTCCTCACTGTTGTACATATGTAGGTATGCGCATGCATATATAATATGCAAATATATAGGCATATCTTAGCTTATTTTATCTTGTTACTTTTATTCTTTCTATCTATTTTAATGTGTATTTTGCACCGCTGGGGGAGTGGCTCTAATCTCGTTACGCACGCGTGTAATGACAATAAAGGCATTCAATTCAATTCAATGAAGCATCGAGGTGAGGTTTTGTTTCTTTATGATTTTTTTTAAATTTTTTTTGTTATTTAGCTAAAAGAGTTCATGAAGGAAGATCTGAACCCGGTTCGAACCTGGTTCTGTCTTGTGTTTCAGGAACCATGAGGCTGATGTCTGCTCTCCTCGGATCTTTGATCGTGACCTTTCTGTTCTCCGCCCTCTGCTGTCATGGAGCCAGGAGCCACCAGGTGAGCAGGCATGGCTTCTCCCTGTAGGACTAACCATCTGAGTGTGAAGGCCGTAATCAGAGACACGTGGAGGATTTACCCCCTGAAGGAGTCCAGTTTACTTGCACTGAGTATCAGTGTGTGATATTTACGGTGAGAGTGAACTTTAACTCTGAGAATAAAACCAGATGTTGGAAATGCACTCGGCTCCTTGATGGGTTCAGGACTAAGTCTGAGTTGGTGTGTTTTACACGTTCACTTCCTGTCATACTGATGTGCTGTTTCATTTAATAAGATCTATAAATTCACACGGTAGTTCAAAGGAAAATGGTCTGACTAGTTTTGTTTGTTAATCTCCAGAGATTGTTTGGAAGATGAGCTGAACGCTTTATTCCTGCAGGTAGAGGTTGAAACGTTGCAGGACAGGTGAAGAATTCAATAATAACAGCAGTTACTTTAACATTTAAATAATAACATAAATAGTATATTTAAATTTAAAAAAAAAGTTTGATATAATGTCTGATTCATTTACAAAATGTGCAGCTTTTCTCACTGCGATGTATTTTTCTGGGCTTCTTAAAGAACATTTCCCGAGCGTCTTGGTGTGAAACAAGACAACAGTGAACAAAAATATTCACGTTATAATGTTTGATGTTTGTCATTGTATTCACATTAAAACAAAAACAAAAAACAGTATTTAAATGTCTGATTCTAATACAGAAAATGTCAAATTTCATTCACATAACTATGAACCAAACTATTTACATGTTATTACTTCCTCCAAGTAGGTTGTTTTCAGTAGGTTGGTTGGTTTGTTCGTCCGACTGTTTGTCTGTCTGTCTGTCTGAACAGATTTTGATGAAATTTTATTTTATCTATATAAAAATACAACAAATTTCAAAACTATTTAAATTTATAACTGTCAAACAAATGAATTTGCATGTTATTATTTCCATCTGTCCCTACATGTCCAGGTGACATGGTTTGGTACCTAATATATTTCCCCCAACTATATTTACAGGGATATTTATAAATCACAACCTTCAATATTTTAAATTTCAGGTTTGTTGTTAATTCCCATGGTTCTGCTGGAGGGAGTTGGTCCTTTTCACTGTTGCCTCCAGGATGGAGACTGTGATGAAGTAAACTTTTACTAATTGCCATTTTTGTATGTTTTTGTATAGTACCTTTTATGTGAACTGGTGCTATATAAAGAAAGTGAATTGAATTCAAAAGCTGCAGAACCATGTTTGTAGTCCATTTAGAAGTTCAAACTCATGTTGACACAAAACTGTATCAAAACTCAACATAGTTAATAAAATGGACGATATTTGTCTTTAAGGTCAGATGTCTTTTTGTCTTCAGTCTGTTGGAGCCTTGACTGTGGTGGAGAATAAAGAGAGCGGGGGAGAAGGAGGCGATGAAGAGGATGAGGTGACAGTGGACGCTGATGATGACGATGCTGAAGATTTCGAGGTGGTCCTACCTAACGAGCAGTGGCATACACTCAGACCAGGTAAAGCTGCTTCTGTGCCCTGAGTTTCAGACAGATTTACAGCTGATGGATGGCGACAGTCCAGGTTAGGTGTGGAAATGGATGCAGCACACATCTTCATTTCCTCTTAATCAGGGAGGCTTGAACTCTGTCCTGTGGCTTGCAAAAGAATTCACCCCCTTGGTGTCCTCTCTTTTTATGTTGTCTTACAATCTGGAATTTTGAAAGAATTTTAAATCTGTCGCTTTTAAAATCCATTTTTTGTGTGTGAAACGAACAAGAAATAAGACAAAAACATAAAAGCAGACAGAGGGTGGCAGACGGAAGTCAGAAATGATCACATTTAGTATCAGACACAGATTACTGCAGAAGTGATTTGGAATAAAGAGTTCTGTTGACAGAATTAACTGGGACTGCGGGGGGAAACGTGACGACAAACAACTAGTCATATTAAAACAGAGAAGAGAGCTGGTAGTCATCATTTCAAATCTTTCTCATGAGAATGCAGCAGGAGAAAGGAAGTGTGCATATTAAAGACTGCAGCTGTTTGTGTGGAGTCAAATATTTTGCTGTAAAATAATAAAACTACACCTGTTTGGCTGAAGAAGTTCCAAAACACCATTATATCTCAGGTAAAGTCTGTGTTGAAGCAGCTGACAGCTGAACTTAAAGAAAAATCAAGCTAATATCAACAACACAACAGATGAGAGGTTGCATTGCTGTCTTCATCAGTGAGTCAGACGGGACAAAAATATCATCCACTAGTTTTCCACTATATTTATTGTAATAATTATGAAGTCTATGAGTGAATTTCCAGTTTATGTGTGGGCCGTTTTTATTTTACAAAATGAATGACAGTTTCTTTATTCTCATGTTAAACAAACATGTGAGGAACTTTATTTTATAAAAAGACTGAAAGACCTTAATGTAGTGGAAGGGTTTGAGTACCCCTGTGATCCTGGGGATTATGTTGTCTGGTGCATCAGCAGCTGGTAGGGGCTCCCATGTCAAATTGGACTCAGGTTAGGGGTCAGAGCAAGAGTGATTCGAAAACCTCAAATTATAAACAACAAATGCACCGGGATATCTCATCTGGGAAAAGGAAAACAGGGGTACCACTATGGCCAGGCCCGGGGGTCGGAGCTGATCAGCGAGCGCCTGGTAGTTGAGCCTTGACACTCGGGGCTCGGCCGAGCCAAGCTCAAAAGAAGAATAGGATTCCACTTCCACATAGGCCTAAACCAGCTGTAGGGACATGAAACGTCACCTCACTGGTGGTTAAAGGGCTGGAGCTTGTATGTGAGGTTAACAATGCCAACTGGATCCAGTGGGACTCACCTCTACACAGGCTGTGGAATCCAACTCCTGGGGAAGGGCGGGACTTTCCTACTCTGGAGTTGCCCAGGAAGAGAAGTATTGGGCAGGTATGAGGATACTCACAAGGAGGGAACGTTCTGATTGTTGTTTGTGCTTATTCACCAAACATCAGTTCAGATTATCCAGCCTTCTTTGAGTCTCTGGATGGTGTCCTGGAAGGGCTGTCATCTGGGGATTCTGCTGTTCTCCTGGGCAACTTCAATGTTCATGTGGGCAATGACAGAGTCATCTGGAGAGGAGTCTTTGGGAGGAACAGCCTCCCTGATCTGAACCAGAGTGGTGTTCTGTTATTGGACTTCTGTGCTAGGCATGAGTAATTCATAACAAACACCATGTTCGGTCCGTAGGTGTACTTGGTACCAGGCCACCTTAGGCCAAAGACTGATGATCAATTCTTGAATCATATCATCATACCTATGTCTTGGACATTCTGGTAAAGAGAGGGGCAGAGCTGTGAACTGATAACCACCTGGGGCCGAGTTGGATCTAGTGGCAGGGGAGACTATCAAACAAACCTGGTAAACCCAAACAAGTAGTGAGGGTGAACTGGGAACTTGGAAGCATCATATCCATGAGATCTTCAACTCCCTCTTCCAGAAGAGTTTTTTTTTACATGCCTCTGGGGAGGTCAGGGATATGGTATCCATATAGGCCATGTTTAGGGCCTCTATAGCTGATGCATCTTCCAAGAGCTGTGGCGTGAAGGTCATTGGTGCCCGGAGGACTCCTGAAGCAGCTGACAGACACAGGGCATCCAGAAGAACTGCAGATTCAGTGGTTGTAGATGCAACAACGTGGCCATAGGAGGAATTCAGAGAGGCCACAGAGGAGTTACAGTTGGCCTCTAGGAGGTTCTGGGAACCGGTTTGGCCACTCAGAAAGAGAACGTGAGCCCAGGCCGTGTTTGGCTAGGGTGTGAGACTGCTGATCCGCACTAGGGATATTGTTGAGCGGCGAAAGGAGCACTTCGAGGATCTTCCTAATCTGGCCACCATGTCCATCTTTGAGGAGACGGAGTCTGAGGTTTAAGGGGAAGACGAGTCCATTAACATGGCAGAGGTCACTGAAATAGTCAAAAAGTTCCCCGGTGGCCGGGCACCATTGGTGGGCGAGATATACAATGAGATGCTGAAGGCTCTGGACATTGTGGGCCTATCATTGTTGACAAGTCTCTTCAGTGTTGCATGGAGGACAGGGCCAACACATGTGGAGTGGCTAACCGAGGTGGTGGTTCCCAAATTTAAAAAAGGGGGACCAGATGGTGGTCTCAGCCTGTCTGGGAAAGTTTACTCCAGGGTGTTATAAAGGAGACTCATGTTCAACAGGAAGGTGTCAAGGAAAAATTCACCCTCACAGCAGTACACTGTTCTATAGGTGCAATAAATGCAATATTTTCAAACTGACTGTAAAAATATGATACAATATGTAAATCTGATTTTGAGATTTGTCTATAATCAAGCAGCCCTAACTGCAGCTCCTCTCAGAAACCACAGACGGAACCAATGTGTTTTCCCTCTCGGTGTGCTGTCTGTATGGATCAGGTCAGGCCGTACCTGCAGGTTCTCATGTGAGGCTGAATCTACAGACGGGCGAAAGGGAGGTGAGGCTGGGAGAGGAGCAGCTCAAATACTGGACTCAGGAGCACAGGTGGGATTACTGCACCACCTCTTTAATACTTCTAGTTCAGGTTTAAGTGTGACACAGGTGAAAGGAACCAGCTGAAAATGTCTGTGCTTACAGCGAGAACAAATACAGCAGGTCGACCTTTAACCCTGATGAGCTGAAGAGAGCTATGAAGAAGATAAAGGAGGACCTGAACATGGCCAACAAAGACTCAGACCATCAGGTAGTAGCTCGGTGATTTAAAGCCACGATCTAAAACACATGTCAGAGTTAAAGTAGCGGCATGGTGTGATCGTCTGCAGGATTCTGTAAGGTCCAAGTTTCGGCCCCTGGAGGAGCTGAAGAGGGACATGGCTCAGCTGGACCTGCGGGTGGAGACGGATGTTCAGGTACTGGAGTTTGTGCTCCGGGTTTGCCTTATTTATTATTCAACTGAAATATCAAAGAGTGGAAATGAGCAAATTAAAAACATTCAGATTATCTGCAGCATCAGACAGGACAATCACACTGGTAATACATGAAATGAAAACAGAGTAATAATTAAGAACAAATATTTTGTGGAAATATTTGAACAGAACAATGCAATAGTCTGTTTGTGAAGAAGCTTTTAGTGCAGCCACGGTGTCAGTCAGTGTCAGTGTCCAGTTAGATTTTAGCTTGGCTAGCATCCTCCTATCTCCCACCACCCGCACTAAGCTGATGGGACTTTCCAGGACATAGCTGGTCTTCTCAACCAGTTTATCCACACTCTTCCTCTCAGCTGCAGATAAGCTGCTGATCCAGTAGGTCTCTTCTTAGAAAATGGCTGATGCCACAACAGAGTTCAGGAGTGTCCTCTGCACTCTGAAAGACCCGAGTCTCCTTAGCAGGTAGAGTCTGCTCTCAGCCGTCCTGCGCAACAAAGTCCAGTCCAGTTTTTAGTTCAAGTGAACACCTGGGTACTTTGAGTTCATTATCTCAACAATTGTTCCTTGGATGTTCATAACATCAGTGAGATGTGTCTACGCCTCCAAAAATCCACCACCACCAGGTGGTTCAGCTGGCACCAGTCCACTAAGTCCTGGACCTTTCCTCTGTACTCCATGTCCTTGTCATCAGTGATGAGGTCATCAAGCATTCTATGGCTGCTGAGTCGGCCTTTTAAATCAGTTGTTTCCACTCATTAGATTTTTTTGGAGTTGGGTTTTAGTTAAAATGTTTTCAATTAGGGGCTACACACAAGTGAAAACTAGTGGTTCAAAAAAATTAACATTTCAGAAGAACCAGTTATCAACTAGTTTTACTTGAATTTCCCCACTTTAAAATATGTTTGTTTGTTCAGCAACAAAACAACTGCTTTATGTTTCAGAAGAACCGTTTTCTTCCTATTGGACTGTAAGCTTGTTAGGATGACCAGTGTTCGTCATTCAGTTGAGCTTCTGTTTGCAGATAATGAGGCGCCTGCTGGATCAGTTCAACAGCACCCACACAACTACAGAGCAGAGAGTGGGTATCCTGCAGGAGCTGGAGTACCTGGTCCATCAGGTAACACGTGAATCCACAGAACCTGTACAGTTCTGCACATGATCTTCTTTAACTCTGTCTGCTGTTTCTTAGGTGGATAACGCTCAAACGTTGTGCTCCATGGGAGGTCTGAGCTTCATCCTGGAAGCTCTAAACAGTTCTGATGTCCAGCTGCAGGAGAACTCTGCCTTGGTTCTGGGGTCTGCTGTGGCCAGGTACTGACAGCTCTGAGCTGGACTTCTGTAGCTGCTGAGTGTTTGGATCAGGACAGATGATTCACTTTGTTGCTTTTAATGAATCTTTTTGGACTTTTGCTGCTGTACGGCACAGTTCAGTCAGTCGTTTGTATTGAAGCTACACACTCACTCTGTGGAGGGTAAGCTAAAGCCCACACTGTGACTCTCTGTAGTGATGAGTCACATTGTTCAATTGTGTTTATTTATATAGTGCCAATTTACAACAAACACCATCTCAGGACACTGTACAAAAACATTCACATACATAATAAAATGCCATTTAGTAAAAGTTGTCTATCTGGGGACTGGCTGGTGGTCAGTGGCGTAGTTTTGTAATGGCAGGAAGGGCATCTGGCGTGGCAACCCCTGAAGAAGGTAGCAGCCGACAGAACTTACTTAGTAAAAAGTTATCTGTCTAAGGAAACCAGCAGATTGCGTCAAATCTTCACTTCGTCTCAATGCCCTGCCCTGAGCAGCACATCGGCGACTATGGAAAGGAACAACTTCCTTTTAACAGGAAGAAACCTCCAGCAGAACTAGGATCAGGATGATCAGCAGAGCGAGGAAATATGGTCAATTTGTCCTCTCTGAATTTGACAGGAAGCCAAAAGAGAGAAGCTAAAACTGGAGAAATATGATCTCTCCTCCTAACTTCCATCAGAACTCTGGCAGCAGCATTTTGGATCAACTGAAGACTTTTCAAAGAGTTTTTTTGACCACTAAGATAATAAAGAATTGCAACGGTCCAGCCTAGACGTGATAAATGCATGAACCAGTTTTTTTGCATCATTTTGACACAATGTGTTTCTGATTTTAGTGATATTATGCAGGTGGAGGAAAGCAGACTTGGTAACCTTTTTAATGTGGGAGTTAAAAGACATATCCTGATCAAAAATAACACCAAGGTTCTTTACTTTAGAACTAGAGGCCCAATTAATGCCATCCAGAGGAAATGAAAGGCTGCAAAGGGTATTCCCAAGATGCTCAGATCCAAAAACCACAACCTCTGTCTTGTCTGAGTTTAAAAGCAAAAAAAAAAATAGTCATCCAGGTTTTTACGTCTCCAAGATAAACTTATAATCTAAGTAACTGATTGGATAACAATGACAGTTTATCTCATGCTGTTCAACTTTACCTAATTGAAGCATATAGAATGTAAAGAGTATAGGTCCAAGCACTGAACCCTGAGGAACTCCATGACTAACTCTGGTGACTGAAGAAGATTCATTAAATTTACAAACTGGAATCTATGAAATAAATATGATTTAAACCATTTTAGAGCCTGTAATCCTAGTATCATGTTCAAGCCTCTGTAATAGAATATTGTGATCAGTTGTGTCAAATGCAGCTCTGAGATCTAACAGGACATGTATGGACACAAGTCTACTGTCTGAGGACATGAGTATATCATTAGGAACTTTCACCAGTGCTGTTTGTTTCAGATAACTTGTAATGTAACTCTTTTACACACACTAATGCAGAGAGGATTACAGGTCAGGCTGACCCACACTGTGCCCCTCCATAATACCACACCCAAATACTGACATGAGTTTGAACACAGCTTGAGTCACACATTCACTGTCCTGGAACTCAAACATCTATTACAAGAATATTTTCTCAACCTTATGTGGGTGCAACAGTTTCTCTTTAGAAAAAGCTTGGCCTCACAAATAAATATACTTCATATTATTATCAACAAGATAATCTAAGTTGCATTACTCTGCAAGACAGAGGAAAATAATAATGGAAGTGATTCTTTAAATTTGGTTACAGAGTTCTCTGATAAACATCTACTATAATGTAATTTCCTTTCAGTGGCTGTAAACTCTTTATGCCATATGTGAGAACCAGATCAAGAGCATGATGAAGAGAATGAGTAGATTTGTGCACATTTTGGGTAAAACCGGTTGACTCTATTAAATTATTAAATGCTATGTTTAAGCTTTCACTTTCAACATCTACATGAATATTAAAATCCCCTACTATTATGACTTTATCTGTATTCAATAATGAGTTAGACAAAAAATCTGCCGAATAAAACGACAACAGAATAAGGGTCTGATAGATGATGTATAACAAGTAAAAGTGTTTTTTTGATTTCCATTTTTAATGAGAAAGACTGAGGGTCAAAGACTCAAAATAATTATAACTAATAATTGGTTTAGCATTAATCAATAATCCTGACTGGAAAATAGCAGCTGCTCCTCCACCTCGACCTGTTGTTCTAGGAACATGAAAATGTAGATAATTAGCAGGAGTGGATTCCTTTACACTAACAAAATCCTCCCGTTGTAGCCAGGTTTCTGAAAGACAAAATAAGTCAATATGATGATCAGTTATGAAATCATTACCTAACAGACTTAGAGGAACGAGATTTTATGTTCAATAATCCGCTTTTGTAAAGTAACTGTTTATTTTTATAAGATTTTTATCTCTTTTGTGCTGTAGAGAGTAAACTAAACTCAACTCTATGACTCTGTAGTCATGGGAATTGTCCTGATCCTCACTGTTCTTCCTTTTTCACGAGGTTCTGACACATCTGTGCCTGATATCTGTGATTGTGTGTTAGCTGACTGCTCTGTTGGCCTTGCAGTAACCCTGTGGTCCAGGTCAAAGCTGTGGAGGAAGGAGCCCTGCAGACTCTTCTGACGACTCTGGCTACGGCTCCGCTGCTCAGCGTTAAAAAGAAGGTACGGGTCAACAGACCACGGTACGGTTCAACATTCAGACCGCACGCGTGGTCACTAATGGGTCAGCGTTCCTCCTGCAGGTCCTGTTTGCTGTGGCCTCTCTTTTACGCCACTTCCCCTTTGCACAGCGGCACTTCCTGTCACACGGGGGGCTGCAGGTTTTATCAGAACTCTTCAAAGCAGATGGAGGAGTTCTGCGCTCGCGCATCGTCACCATGTTGCATGATATGATCAGTGAAAAGGTATGGCACACTACATGCACAACTGTAAGGTTTCTGCAGAAATGTTGCAGCTTCTGCCTGAGACTCCAACATCCATCATCTTTGGTCTCTAAAGCCCAGCAGGACTCTGAGGCTTTCTTTGTAATATTCTCAGCTGACTAAATGTCGGCCAATTAAAAGAACCAAGATACAAAGAAATGTTAAAGCTGCTCCCGGTGGCTCATTCTGGTCATCGTGGTAACCACACACCCGTGTCTACCACTCCTGGCAGCGTTCTTAATAAGACAGGCAGACTCAGCCTCAAAGTGTAACTGTGTGGAAAAATATAAGTGTGTTTTAAAAAGTGTCAGAAGTGTCTGCTCATGTAGTTATGGTTTTACATTTATGGGTTCATAAGCGGAGTTCACCTTCTGTTAGAAGAGAATATTTTGAACTAAAATATAACAGAAAATTTGAGAGAAAACTACAGATCCTATAGCAGACTCACACTGGGTGATACAAGACAAAACTGCCTTCATTCTGATCTATAATTTAGACATTATTAAAAATAATATTATACATGATCTCGTTTAGTCATGTGAGATCTCATAAGATCTGTTAGCACTTTAAGTATGTGTTGAAAATGACTCTCAGCGACTACCACACTAAGTTTAGCTCTAAATCTGTTTCCATGTAGGCGAAGGTTGATTAGCTGTGGTGGCCATCTTTAACTTTTGGAGTTGTCCCAATTCGTGAGTTTTAGATCCAGTGACTACTTTTTGAGAGTTTCACTAAATTCTAGTCAGTGCTTTGTGAGATATTTTGCTTACAGACAGGGCTGATTTTTCCTGTTAATGCCAGTTTCAAGCAAACATGTGGCTCAGTGTGTAGCACTCAGAGTATGAGTTGGGCATGACTCTCAGCTACTACCACAGCAAACTGTAGCTCCGTATCTGGAACACTGACTGAGTTGGTTATTTTTCTGCTTGGTAAGGTCAATTAGCTTTGGCAGCCATCTTGAATGGAGTTGAATCTAAAAGCGGGTAATAAGTTGTAGATGCACATCCAATGATTACTGTCTGAGAGTTTCAGTAAAATCTGTTAGGTCATGAGATATTTTACTGAAGCTACAATCAAACACAAACACACACAGACATGGTTCAGAAACATCATTGCTGCTTTGGCGGCATGTTGGCGCTAAAGTGTCCCTTCCCTGTTTGAAACATGCTACAGCCTGACATGATGTCAGCACTGAAAGTATTCTGTCTTCATGCTGTTTGTAAAGATGTTTTATTCTGGAGGCAGTTTTGGGTTCTGGTTCAGCATCAGAATCACGTTACATTCCTCTGTTCCATTAGGAGCTGATCACTCGGCCGGACCTGGACCCGGGTCAGGACCCCTCCCATGAAGAGCGAGTGCGTCAGTACTCTGAGGTGTCCCTGCAGGGCGAACTGTTGGAGAAAGGTTGGTGCCGTCTGGTTCCCCAGCTGCTGCAGTCCAGTGAGCATGACTACAGGGAGAAGGTGGGTTGGTGGATTTATTCACTGAACATGATCAGTGATCTGGTTAAATATACTCACCAATCGTTTAAGTTAATCCAGAAGCAATGGTCTGATTGGATCTGGTCCACATGAAGACCAGTGATGGGTCTGATCTGAGTATCAGTGGTATGAATGGGGACCAGAGGGACCAGCAGTGTACCAGCTCTGGTATCCATGCGGTCTGATAGTAATCATTGTAATACAGTCACATGACCTTTCAGCTCCAGCAGTTTTTCTTCATTTCCACCCCTCCATCTGAGAGATTAACTAATTTATTTATTTTTGTCACTTAGTTTATACAGTGCCTTGAAAAATGTCTTCCTACCACTTGAACTTTTTCACATGGTCCAGTCAAAGTCCAGAACCCAAGTCCAACTGAGAGTCTGTGGCAGGACTTGAAAGCTGCTGTTCACAGACGCTCTCCATCCAGTCTGACTGAACTGCAGCTGATTTACAAAGAATACAAACTTCAGTGTCAAGATGTGCATAGCTGGTAGAGACAAACCCCAAAGGACTTGCAGCTGGAATTACAGTCAAAGCTGGTTTTACAGAGTATTGACTCAGGGGGGTGAAAACAAACACACGCCACACTTTTTCAATTTTTCAATCATAAAAAAAATATAGAAAACCACAAAAAAACAAAACAAGACACATGGTACTTTGTGTTGGTTGATCCAGGTCCTGATGTTTGGTATCATCTTGTTTCCAGGCTCTGCAGGCTCTGCTGGCTATGAGTCCCGTGTGTTTGGATCAGTACCGCTCAGACGGCTCCCTGCTGGGCTCGCTGCGCTCTCTCAGAGTCCAGTACGTAGAGATGGTCCAGTCTGAAAGGGTTCTTGGAGAGGAGGACAGCTACTTCACAGAGATTCTGCAACTGATAGACTCGCTGCAGGTGAAAGTGAAACGAGCAGAGGATGGAGCATGAACTTCTGCTAACATGATCGTGGTGCCGAGAGAAGCACACGGACGGTTTGAGATGATGAGCTAGAACCAAGCCCAGACACATGAGCAGTTCATCCAGATCCAGGCCAGGAACAGCTCCTGGGAGGAGATCTCACCTGTTTCCTTCCTGTTGATCCACGTTAGCAGCTGGAACGTTGGGGAAGCTGAGGCTGAATCATGGAGACACACTTTACTTTGTGTTGACAGCTGCAGAGCCTGGGTCCAGAGCTGCTGAGCCTGTGGACTTCCTGGTCTTTTTTCCTCTTTCAGAGCCTACTTGTTTCTCTGAATGTGTCACTGACGGCGCCTCTTGTTGCAGCATTGCTTTTCTTTTTTTCTTTTTTTTTCTGGCATCATGAAAACGTCCTGTTGAACGTATAAAAGTATTTCAGTCTGTTTCAGGTCAACAACTAGAATTTTTAAATCAAACAGCTGGAATCAGATCAGCTGTGCCTCTGATAGTCAAATAAAAACCATGAAACAACTTGTGAGTCATTGTCCAACAAGACAAGAGGTTGTGACAAAACTGAACCATTAATGCAATATAGGTGTGACCTTTGGACCCTTCTTTATTCTATTACTGTGACTGGATTGCCTGGTCTAAATTCTGTACACTTGAAGTCCAAGATGTCATTGGGTGAGGATGAACCAGTCTAAATCATGTAGACTTTTTGTTCAGGATACTTCTACATACAGAGCCTTACCGGCCAAAGTCAGCCAGATTTTGTTTTTTGTTTCCAGTTTAAGAAAATAAAATAATCTTGTATATGTAGGTGGAGCTGCTGATTTCCAGTTGGTCTTCTGCTCAGCAGAGTTGTGAAAGCTATTAAGTCCTTTTTTAGCAGAAGAGTGAGATCAAGTGAAGTTGGCCACACTCTGAAGAAAACTGTTCAAACATCAGGAGCTATATCCTCTTCTGTTACATTAGATAATGGAAGAAAAAACTGAGTCCAGAACCTTTTTTATGGAGGGGCAGCTCCAAAACATACAATATGAGTAATTTGCTGTGGCCTGTAGGCGTCGTTCACACTGAGATGTCACATTTTTGTGATCTTGGCTTTAGTTTAGTGAGCTTGATGTAGATTCCAACAGTATCCTACCACAGATCTGTGC
>NC_051438.1:5635897-5637249 GCF_001649575.2 Kryptolebias marmoratus
CCCCCCCCCCCAAACATCATCTGAAATTGGCAGTCCCAAATCTGTCTCCCATACAGTTTTTAGCCCAGTGGAAGGATTTGAAAGGTTAAAAATATCTGAAGAAATTGCTCTTCTCAGTGAGGGGGGAGGTTGCAGAAACACTTCTAACACTTCTCCCATCCATTCACTTCCCAGCTGTTGCCACCACCTTTCAACATCCTCCCTGTTCAATCAGCCAACCTGTTTGCTCTCTATATTTGTTGTCACTTCATTCAACATGGGTGTTATCAATTTGAAGTTTATTTGTGCCATCAGTGCTTTAATTGTGTTCATCTCTCACCTTTTGTGGTTCAGAGTATACTTCAGAGGTGCATCACAGTGCAAAATGGGCTTTATTGCACAAGAATGTGTTTAGAATTTTGCCAAAAGGGTAAATGAGATGTGTAAAACGTGCCCTCCGAGGTGAAAGTCGGCCATGGTTTTGCCAGAAGAGCGAGAAATTTAGTAAATGTGTTCAGGCATTTGGTTGGGATAATGAAGTTTAGTGTTTTAGCAATTGAAAAGAAACTGGAGCAAAGTGTCCTGAATTTTACAGTAAGCATTATTCTTTTAAAGTTTAAACTTAAGGCCACCAAAATGGATCCCCTCAACACCTTGGCTGCACCTAGAAATTCTGTCCATAAACGCTATGAACAGAATCGGTGACAAAGGGCAACCTTGGCGGAGTCCAACTCTCACCGGAAACGAGTCCGACTTACTGCCGGCAATGCGGACCAAGCTCTGACACCGGTCATAAAGGGACCTAACAGCCCGTATCAAAGGACCTGGTACCCCATACTCCCAGAGCACCCCCCACAAGATTCCCCGAGGGACACGGTCGAACGCCTTCTCCGAGTCCTCAAAACACATATAGCCTGGTTGGGCGAACTCCCATGCACCCTCAAGGACCCTGCTGAGGGTATAGAGCTGGTCCAGTGTTCCACGACCAGGACGAAAACCACACTGCTCTTCCTGAATCCAAGGTTCGACTATCTGACAGACCCTCCTCTCCAGAACCCCCAAATAGACCTTACCAGGGAGGCTTAAGAGTGTGATCCTTCTGTGGTTGGAACACACCCTCCGGTCCCCCTTTTTAAATATGGGGAACTGCCCCCGATGTCCACGCGATATTGCAGAGTCGCGTTAGCCAACACAACCCTACAACATCCAGAGCCTTAAGGTACTCCGGGCGAATCTCATCCACCCCCGGAGCCCTGCCACCGAGGAGTTTTTTAACCACCTCGGTGACCTCAGCACCAGAGATTGGAGAGTCCGACGCAAAGTCCCCAGGCTCTGCCTCCTGAATGGAAGACGTGCCGGTAGGATTGAGGAGG
>NC_051438.1:5638456-5677512 GCF_001649575.2 Kryptolebias marmoratus
CGTACAGGCACCAAGATGGGGGGCAACAAGTATGCCCACTTCTGCTCGGCGCCTCTCACCGTGGGCAACTCCAGACTGAAAGAGTGTCCAACCCCTCTCATAGAGACTGGTTCCAGAGCCAGAGCCGTGCGTTGAGGTGAGCCCGACTATTTCTAGCCGGAACCTCTCAACCTCACACACCAGCTCAGGCTCTTTCCCCACCAGAGAGGTGACATTCCACGTCCCAAGAGCCAGCTTCTGTAGCCGAGGATCAGACCTGAATGTTTATTCATGTACAAAATTTTTAAAGCACATATTTAATTTGAATAGATGTTTACATGTATACAAAAACTTTTCATTCTTTACTGAATGGTTCTAAAATAAAAAAGCGGTCCCTGTTTTGGAGAATAAAATTAATAAGGTTTGACTTTATGCAAAACAAAGATGTAAAATCTCTGTGTAATAACGATATGAATATTAGAAAATATTATTTATACAAACGTACATCCTTCAAAGTTTGTAACATTTATATTTAAATGTTCTGTTTCAGCTGTTTAAGAAACGGGAAAATAGAAGTTCCTTAAAGGTTTCAGAGTTGTTAGAGGAGTCTACATACAGGAAGTAGAGTTTCGTTTTTATTATTATCATTATAATGTTTTTATTTCTTTCTATTATTTTCTTTTTGTTTACTGCATAGATTAGAATTAGATAAGGTGGATGTTTGAAGCGCTCTCATGTATGCTTTCATTCTGAAAAGCCAAACCGGTAGTTATCGTGTTTCCCGGAAGTTCGACGCTTTTGTTGTTGTTCTGTAAACGGAACCAAAGAGCAACTGTTTGTTTCCCGGTGTCAGTCCTGAGTGTTGCCCTGTGGATGAAACGGTTGAAGTTTTTGTTCAGATTTAACATTTTAAAGTCGAATAAAAACCGGTGAGTGACGGTAAAGAGCGAAGAGAAGAGTTCATGATAAACAGAATACAAGGTTGCTTTTTATTAGTTCATGTTAAACAATATAAATAATGTTCATTAGTTCACGATAAACGGAATACAGGTTAATGTTCATTGGTTTATGATAAACAATACGGATATCAGTTTAATTAATCAGACAGAAATCTTCAGAAGTAAATGTGAGTAAGTTTTGAAGTTATCAGCTGCATGTCTCTCCTGTCAGGTCTTTAACCTGTCTATGTGTCAGGGATGGAGCTGCCTCAAAGGGAGCAGCTCCAACAGCTGGTGGAAGAACTCACCACATCTGGACAGCCACAACTGGACCAGGACAAGATCAGGGAGCTGAAGAGCATCTGCAGGTCTGCAACAGACAGCCAAACCCTAACCCAGTTTGCCAGCAGGCAGCTTGGCCGACACAAATCCAGTCCTGGGTCTAATCTCCGATGTGCTCCCGTCCCTCAGGGTGTCCAATGACTGCATCGACCAGGTGTACCACTTACTGATGACCCAGTTGGACCAGGACCACGCTGAGATCCGGCTGTCTGCCTTCCAGATCGTCACTGAGCTCTTTTCCAGATCTCACCACTTCAGGACGCTGCTGGTGGACAACTTCCAGGTAAATCTAAATTAAACAAATTTTAAGCATCCCAGGTTCTTTATGTCATCCTTTGTTGTCAAAACCTGACTTAAAAATAATAATACATTTATTACAACTAGGCTGGATTTTTACATGCATCCAAATGTGAATTTGAACACATTCTACCTGTCCTTAGAGCTTATCACTGGCTTCCTTTTGAAAGCAGAGTGAATTTTGATATCCTCTTTCTGTTATGTAAAGCAATCAAAGTTCTTGCAGCCAAGTATTTAAGTGTATTTAATGTTACCCAGTTTTATACCAGTCAGACTCATGTCTGTAGACTTTGGTAACTAGTACCACTAATACCATTTCTAAATTTGAGGAAGTTGTTTTTGGCATTTATGCTCCAATGAAATTGAGTGCACTACCTCTAGACCTGAGAGAAGTCCCTTCTTTAAATATTAAATAAATTAAAAAAGCTGAAACTTTTGTTTTTGCACAATCATACAATTAGGTTGTATTAGGTTTTTAGCATGGGACTAATAACATCAGTCCTCAAGCCAACTCCTGCGGTCTCCATCCTTCAACCTCTCCCTCTTTGGCAGATGGAGCTTATTCCTTTTAAAGTCTTGCCGGCCAATCAGGTCTGAAAACAAAGAACACGTTCATTAAACAGTCTGTCATTCATAACATGTCACAGTGAGGCCGACCTAAAACCAGGCTGGAATCAGTGTGACAAAGATGTTTTGTTTGAAGTAAATGCTGTGATCTTACTGTGTCTGGGTTTCCCTCACCAGGAGTTCTTGGAGCTGACACTAGAGACAGATGCGGAGCAGCCACTCCCTCCTCCCAAGGATGTAGCCAGAAAACTGAGATCACAAGCCATCCAGGCTGTCCAGTCATGGCACTCCTCGTACGGAACTGCATATAAGAAGCTGGCACTCGGCTACCACTTTCTCAAACAGGTTAAAAAGGTCAGAAAGATCTCAGTGACTTTAATCCTGAGCTTGATTGGAAGCACCACCTAAATTCTTTATTTTTCACCACTTTCTCTCCCATGCAGCAGGCTATTGAAACAGTGAGCTCTTATTTTCTTGTCAGACCATTTGTATTCTGATGTAGAGTGATTAAAGCGAAGTACCTTTCAAAGTTTGTGTTTTACACACTTAGAAACACCCACTTAAACCATTGTTTTAGCTCAGCTTTCAGTCTGAGTGTTCACATCTGATACCAATATTCATCCTGACTGATCTGATCCGTTACCTGCTCTAATTCTCTCAGCTGATCAACTTATGGGACTACAAGAGGTTCCCTGGTGTTTTTGTGAACTCATAAATATATTAAGTTACATGAATTATAATATTATTCAGCCATGAACACAGTTCAGCCACCTCAGTCACATTTATGACAGAGGTAATTACACAACTCATGATGAGTTCATTTAACAGAAATAGACAGAGATGCAGTATTAACCACTTTCTGCAGCTTCCTTCTGTTTGATCAGTGCAGCCGGAATACACCAGAGAGATGCAGAGTAACTATTGTCTACAGCCTCTTCCTGCTTGCTGTAGAACATCTAGTGTACCACACAAAGATGCAGCGTTAACCACTCTTCAGCCACTTCCTGTATTCATTAGGTTTTAGGAGTGTTTATGGGAAGTTTGGACCATTCTTCCAGAAGCTCTTTTGTGAGGTCAGACACTGATGTTGGACAGAAGGCCTGGCTCACAGTCTCTGCTCTAATTCATCCCAAAGGTGTTCTGTCAGGTTGAGGTCAGGACTCTGTGCAGGCCAGTCAAGAACTTCCACACCAAACTCCTTCATCCATGTCTTTATGGACCTTGCTTTATGCCCTCTGGTGTGCAGTCATGTTGGAACAGTGAGGGCCCGTCCCCATACTGTTCCCACAAAGTTGGGAGCTTTAAATCGTCCAAAATGTCCTGGCACGCTGAAGCATGAAGAGTTCTTTTCACTGGAACTAAGCGGCTGAGCCCAACTTCTGAAAAACAACCCCACACCATGGTCCTCCCCCTACCAAACTTTACACTTGGCACAATCCAGTCAGACAAGTACTTTTCTTCTGGCAGCAGGCAAACCCAGACTTGTTCATCAAATTGTCAGACAGAAAATCGTAATTCGTCACTTCAGAGAACACGTCTCCTCTGCTCTAGAGTCCAGTGGCGGCATGCTTTACACCACTGCATCCGACTCTTTGCACCTGGTGATGGAAGGCTTGGATGCAGCTGCTCAGCCATGGAAACCCATTCCATGAAGCTCTCTCTGCTCTGTTCCTGAGCTGATCTGAAGGCTGCATGATGTTTGGAGGTCTGCAGCTGTTGACTCTGCAGATCGTTGGCATCCTCTGAGCCCGCTCTGTGGCCTACCAGTTCATGGCTGAGTTGCTGTCGTTCCCAATCCCCTCCACTTTGTTATAAAACCACTAACAGCTGACTGTGGAATATTTAGTAGGGAGGAAATTTCAGGACTGGACTCACTGCACAGGTAGCATCCTATCATGGTACCACGCTGGAATTCACTGAGCTCCTGAGAGCGACCCATTCTTTCACATGTTTGTAGAAGCTGCCTTCATGCCGAGGGGTTTGATTTTATACACCTGTGGTCATGGAAGGGCTTGGGACACCTGAATTCAGTGATTTGAATGGATGAGTGAATACTTTTGGCAATATAGTGTAAGTCAAAGCTAGGAGGAAGGTTGGCTTTGATGTGATGTTGAACCAACTTCTCCAAACAGTTTATAATAACAGGTGTGAGAACAACTGGGTGATAGTCCTTGAGGCTGTCTGGTGGGCTTCTTTGGAACAGGGGTGGTGGCGGAGGATTTCAGGCAGATGGGATGACGGCTTGTGACAAGCTTAGGTTAAAATGGAGCTGAAGACAGACCTTCGATCTCTGTATGTTCAGTTGTATTTCCACACATCTTAGAAAATTACTTAAAACTAATTAAATTCATTGGAGTTGTAGTAAAAAAAGTTCCCTCACATTGGATGACAACAGTGTACTGACTGCTTTGAATTTATTCCTTATTTTCCAACTGCTGCTGTTTCATCCAACAAAGCAAGAAAAATGTTGCGGCTCTTCTCTAAAACCTGCAGCACATGAGTTGATCAGTGTCATAAATCAGACCTGCTGATGTTTTAATGATGAGTAAGGCACTGACTAATTAACTGGTTCGTTTTTGCTCCTTTCTTTCTTTCTGCAGTTTTTCTTTAAGAGCAGCTTTGTCTCTGCTGTGAAGATTAAAGCTTTTGTATCCGTTCAGGAATTTCAGGTTGTCATTTAGCTGGAAATGTCCCGACTCCTCATGAATGATCAGGACAGGTTTGCTGACACCAACACCCCCTGCAGGAACACAAACTCATCTCAGAGTTAATACCCAGCATGGGGACTTTACAAGCCATGTCTGTTATCAGGGTTAGTTTAGTCTGATAAAGTGAAGACATTCTCGATCTGTTGAACCTGCTCCCCAACGGTGGAGCTCAGAAAAAAAAAGAATACAAATCTGAAGTCATTATGTTTTCATTCGTTTGTGCAGAATAGTTGATCAGAGGATGTCTTTGTCAAACATTAACAGTCTCATACGATATGACATTTTTTGAATTTCCACTGACGACATCCCATCACAGCAGCACTGCTATGGTAAAATTTTAGCTTCTGGCCTTTGTCGGAATGATGTGAGCCATCCGTGCGTTTAGGTGGACTTCCAGGACGCTGAGGCCAGAACTGTTACAGAGAGGAGGCGGCAGGAGGAGAGAGACCAGAGGTTGGAGAGGATCTACAGAGCCAGAGTGGAGGCAGCAGCTCAAGAGATGGACGGTAACCTCACCACAGCGCACAGCTAACATCAACTAATATCAGCTAATAGAAATCAGTTAATGTCAGCTAAGATCAGCTAATACAGTTTATTATTAGCTGATCAACAGATATAGTTCTGGTATAGAGGGCCACCCTTCAAAACTTCCTGCCCCGTTAATATTTTACTAGACCCGCCTCTGACTACAGGCTAGATTCTCTAGACACATATTTGAGCATTATATTTATTTTAATGTTTTTTATAAAGGTCAGCTGTCAATTAGGGCTTGGCAATTGGACAAAAAAATTGGTCATCAGCGACTGGATTCCATCAGGCAATAGATGTTTTTTATGGTCGATGTTTTCCACTTTATTTTAGCTCGTTTAAGTTTTGATCGTGTGCAGTGCACCTCATTTGTTTCCAGCATCAACGTCTCTAACTTCCTGTTAGGTGCTGGTCCTGTCCTGCAGTCTGACACCTGACGTCAGCCGGGCCGCTGTTGTTTTATGGCTCAGCAAGGATCTGCGTGCTATATTTGTTTTAATTAGCAGCAATTTCTGTGAGCATCTAATCTTATAATAATAATAATAATAAAAAAGACCAATGACAAGATACAGGTAAAAAGGAATTTAAAAGAGATATTTTTTTAAGAAGAATCACGGGAGTCAGTAGGAACCCAGAAACCCCTAAAAACAAATTGTCACTCCTTTATTGATTATAACAACAACTGAATGACTCTAAATGTGAAATATGGAGTGTGGTGTCAATTTAAGATAATCACAACCAAAACATAAAAATTAGGAACAAAAAGTAAAAGTAATATATATAAAAGCAATGTAAAAAAACAAAGCTTATGCCTTTTTGATTACCTGATTTATAAGACATGTATAATAATATATATGATAAAACAGAGCCCAGTTTTTATAAGAACCAGATAAATTGAAGCTTCCCTGTGGAGCAGAGTTTGTCCTCACAGACAGTTACTTATCACCGTCATACGTCATGGCGGCTGTTTCACAATCAACTATCAGCTGTTAAACACAGACTCTCTGACGAACTAAACAAGCATACTTGTTATAATTACTGTTCTCAGTAAAAACAGCCTGAAGCAGCTTCCTCCTGCGTCCTGCGGCGATCTCGTCCCTGAATTCTGGCTGTACGTCATGATGCGCCACAGGTGGAGAGGCTTTATGGGTTTATTTTACATTTTCTCCATCAATATTTTACATTAAAGTTTTCTCCAAAACAATGAAGCCAAGACTGATTAAGGTTTCTAACTGAACTAACAATAACCTCTTCTGTGCACTTTCATTCTGTGATGCACTCAAGTTCATCAGGATAATAAGTTGTTTAAACATATTTCTCCTGCAGGATCCAGCTTTCAGAAATATTGTTTGTTGGGACAATAAGGATATGTTAGAAGTTAATCACGCGTCCGTTCTTGACGTGATAAATTTTTCTGTAGCTCTTAATTTCTAACCCAGAGCTGTTGCTTAGATTTACTTTATTTCTATGTAATTGTTTTGAGCAACTCCATGTTTTAAAACCAAAGTAATTAGTGACTTTGTTTTCTTTTTGGCCACAAACAGCTGGCTTCCACAGTTGGAAGGAGAACTGAGATTCCCCGGTCAGCCCTCCTTAAAAAACAAACAAATAAACGCTTATAATCACATGAGCAAGTATGTTGCCAATTGCTGATAGTTGGACTGATGATGACCAATAAGACGTTTCGAGCCGATCACCTAACCATACTGTCTAAACTCCAAAAGTCCCACGGAGGTCGGAGGTCGGAGCTCGAAGCAGGAGGCGGGTGGGTGATGATGTATCAGCTTTGGCGTCTCCCCCGGCATCTACTAATATTAGTTACCATCAGCTAAGATTGGCTAACTTAAGCTGACATCAGCTATTATTGGCTAGAATCAGCTGATATCAGCTTAATTAGTTCAAATCAACTAATATAGACCAAGTTTAGTTAACATCAGCTTACACTGGTTAAAATCAATGAATACCAATTAATGGCTTAAATCAGTATTATCAGATAATAGCAGCTAATATCAGGTAATATCAGCAAAGCTAAGGGCAGGTAGCATCAGCTAATATCAGCTAACATCAGTTCAGATGAGCTAATATTGGCCAGTATTAGCCAATATCAGAAAATATCAGCCGGTTTGTGAAAGAGTTTTATCTGAGACTCTCAGGCTCAGCTAAGCAGAGTTTAACTTTGGTCAAGGCAGACTAATGTGGCTGTATTGAAACAAAGATGGCTCTGAAGAGCTGACACGAACCAGAACTGGTACCGTTTCACTGACCAAAGCTTCATTTCTTTGTCAGAGTCGGCCCAGGACATCGAGGCAGCACTGACGGAGATGGAGTCCTGCACCCGGCTGCTTTTCCCTGACTTTGGTCTCGCAGATTTCCACACAGCCAGCAGCAGCAGCTCCTCCTCCGACTCCGGATCAACCGAGGAAGAAGAGCCCTGCTGCAGCAGGACCCTCCAGGAGAGCACGACAGGAGGGATGCAGGAGGAGGAGGAGGAGAGCCTCAAAAAGGATAAAGGAGGAGACAGATTGTTGGCGGCGAGGACGCGAGAGGACACAGAGGCGGACAGGGAGGACAAACAGTCTAAAGATGAAGGGATGGAGCATCAGGAGGAGAAGGAAAAGGAAGATGATGATGAGAGAGAGAAGAGAGAGGTGGAGAGTGAAGAGGAGGAGCCTGATGAAGACTCGTTCATCAGGAACTCTGGGCTCATCTCTCACTCCTACAGTCTGGATGTGAGCCTCAGTCCTGGTGGGTACAGGTTCTACTGACAGAAGTAAGTTTCAGAGTCCGGACTGGAGGTTTCTGTTTGATCAGAGAGAGAGAGACAGAGACAGAGACAGAGAGAAAGACTGAGTTTCTCTTTGTTTTGTTGTTCCACTCCTTCATTACATCGCGAGGCGGCCATTTTTTTAGTGCTGTTTGAAATTTCGACTGGAGTTTTCCATCCAGAAACTCATCATGTGGTTCAATAAAAGTCTCGTACTGAAGTTGGACGCTGCGTTGGTGGAAATAAACCATAATGCATAGTGTTCAGAGCCAACACCGCAAGCTAATCGAGGATAATGTTCGTGTCCAGAGCTCATTATTGTGATTTTTGTTTCAAACTTCGGTAATTATGCAGACATTTCTGATATAAAGTGCCTCGTCTGGTCCTCTGTCTGAGCTGCAGGGAAATTATTAGAAAAACGTGAACTAATCATAAGTTTAAAACCTTTGTCTAAATCTAAAATGTGATAAAGATGTTATAAATCACAACATAATAATCAAGCCACATTTCATCTGTTATAACACCGTGACTTGTTTTTACTATTTCCACACAAGTTTCTGACTCTTAAAACTGTTGTTGTGTACGGAAATCTTTTGTAGGAGATATTAAGGCGTCATTTTAGTATATAGTAGGTTGTGACCCAGTTACAGCTGCAGTCCATGCTTGTGTCAATGGATTTAACAGAAACGTGTAAAAGATATGTATTATGACTGCCAGTTGGGATTTCAGAAAATGAATGATGAAGAAGAGGGGAGCCATCGTGTGGAGCTCCAGTTGGAGCTAACTTGGCGCCGCTGATGATAGGTTTTCTGGTGTTACCGAGCTGTGATGGAATCTTTTCCTTCTTCAGTTCTACATGTGAAGGAGACGGAGGATAATGAGGCGGTGGTCTCTACCATGGTGGAGCTGCACAGACTGCTGACATCCAAACACCTTCCTGCTGTGCAGAACTGGGTTCAGGTGAGTGAACCTGATCTGGGGCTACGTGTTCACTGCAGCTAACAATATCCCATGAGTCCCCTCTGCTGCTCAGCACTCAGTGGTGGGGAGGTGTCGTCATCTTAAGGTGCTTTTACAAAACAGTTCTGTGAAATGGCCTCGCAGACCAGTCTGCCTTTAAGCCGCCGCTGACTGTTCATAAATCACTAATAGAGCCACGTCCTGCAGAGATGTGAGCTTTCAGAAATGAAGCGAATTCGCACTACAGAGTAAATAAGTGACGGATGTTTCCCTCAGATCGTTTTCAAAGTATGATGATCTAACTTAGTTTAGTGACCCTGTTTGTGGTTAACCAGTTTTTAAATTAAATTCAAAGTTGCTGCTCTTCATCATCGATCTTCTCTGTTAGAAATCTGTTTATTGTTGTTTATCTTGCAGTTGGGTGGTCATATAGACCGTATGTTATCACTGCATCACATCTTTGAGCCGTGAAGTCTGTCTACCTTTTCACATGCAGACAGTATCTGCTCTGTTACGACCTCACTTTGTGGCACAAAGGCACATCAGCAGTAGGTGGACTTCAGCCCCCTCATACCTCCTCAGTCCAGTCAGAAATCCCACTGAGACGGACAGAAGGAGTCTCAGTCCCAGCCTGAAGTGTTTTGTGAAAGTGCCTTTTCCCACTGAGGGGGGAGCTTTGTTTATGTGCACAGCAGAGATGTGATATGAAGCTGACACAGATGTAAACACTTCTGATCTTTTTAATCCACAGAAAGTGGCCATGAGAGGAAGCAACAGGGTTGGACAATGGGCTAAACTTTTCCCATTGGCTGTTGTCAGTCCAACAATTGACGGTTGGGCTGATTTATTCATACAGGTGTCCTTGAACATTTTTTTTTTTTTTTAAGGAGAAGGGTACTGGACAATCCCTGTTCTTTGTCCAACTGTGGAAGTACAAAAAGAATACAGAGACACTGATTTGGGATTACTTTTAAAATGAGGAGGGACTCAGATCTGTGCCACCAGCTCAGGGCTGATATCAGGAGCTACAGGCAGCTTCATCCTGCTGAGAACAAACGTGTAGTCAGAACAATAAAACTGTGGTCATCCAACACGATGCATTTATTGTTACACAGTGTTTTGAAAGTTGGAACCTTCAGGAAAAATGTCTTGAAACAGCTCATTTCCTTGACCAGCCATGGTACGCTGCAGAGCGAGAGCTCAGGGAAGGACAATTATTGTTTGCTGAGTTAGGAATTGGAACTGGCTGTGATTTCTTTGTTCTTGACAAAACCTTAATCCAGCAGTGAATGAACATAAGCAAAGAAAAAGCAAGAACTTATGGAGAAAATGAGGATTTGAATCCATTTGGCGTCTCCATCAGCTGTACAGTCTGACGCACAGCCAACACGCTCAGAGGTCTGCAGGGCTCAGGACCAAGCTGCTACAGACAGCTTTAGGTCACATACATAAAACAAGGGTCCTATAGGGGTTAAACTTGTTCAGCAGTCTGGGATTAACAGATGATTGTTGGTCGTGAAACATCACAGCGACAATTAACTCCTCCACCTGGTGATTTATAAGGATAAGAGAAATTCACATTGTTGCTGCAGCAAAGGTAGAAACTAAGAACACAGAAAATACTTTAATGGAGAATACTACAAACATAATATAGTATTAAATAGTTTTAATATGTAAAAAGTTTGGAAAAAACCCAACAGGAAATGGTCCTTGCTGCCCATTAAAAGAGATGGTGTTTCTGCCTGTCTGCAGGTCTTCACCAGATCCCACGCAGAGCCTCAGCTGCTGAGACGAGCTCTGGATCTGAAGAAGTCTTTGGAAGCTGCCCTGAACAAACACAGAGACCTTCACATCGACTACAAGGCCAGAGGCCGCAGAGTGGTGAGTTCCACACGTTCTTACTGTTTTTAATAAAGCACTTTTAAGTTAACATCACTTGGCTGCCCATTCACTTTACTTCATTAGGTTATTTTTTAAATCTTTTTCTAACTTCGAACTTTGATCTGGGATCTATGACAGTGAATTTCAGCTTCTGTCCAGAGTTAAAGTCGTCACGTTCAGATCTTCTAACATTTAATTCTTCTGGTCCACCTGGAAATGTTGAATGCCATTCTTAGAAAAAGACTCAGATATTTTGACTGAAACTGTTTTTAAAGGAGAAAATCAGATAACAAATGCTGTTGTTTCTGTCTCAAAGTCAGTAGGACTATCAGGTTTGAAAGACACCTTTTTTTGTCCACTTCCTGTTTGTATTATTATTATTTATTTATTTATTACCTGGTGACTAGATAAGCAATCACTAGAGTCATGTATATGCATTTGTTTGGCAGTTCTGAGAGGAAAATGTTAGACAGTGATATGCTTTAGTAAGGAATCAGTGTGAAACATGACCAGCAGGTGGCAGTGTTCCACCACAGATCAATTCATTCCTGATCTCTAAAGGATTCAGATCAGCAGCAGCAGAGAACTCTACCTCTGCTTTTTAATTGTAGACTTGTACATTAACTAAGTTATAAAACCAATTTCACGTTTTTTACATCGTGCTCAGCATGTAAACAGCATTTATACTGTAGAGTTGTTTTGTATTTAGAATAGCAAAGTGATTTGTCATATTGTCCAGGTATGGCACAAATACAGTAAGATTGGGAGAAGCCTTCTTACTTTAATGCATCTATATCATCTCTCAAAAACAGCAGTAAAAAAGTAATGCTCTCTAGGTAACAATGCATTAAAGCAATGAAAAAACAAACAAACTTACAATAAAACAGAAAATCTCTTTCATTCACATAACTGCATTTCAGGTGATAGAGACAAGAGGTTTAATAGACTCTGTCCAGGGTGGGAGGGGTCAGAGACAAAAAGTTAAATAAACTTTGTACAGGGTGGGAGGGGCCAGAGACAAGAATTTCATTAGACTCTGTCCAGGGTGAGAGGGGTCAAAGACAGGAAGTTAATTAGACTCAGTCCAGGGTGGGAAGAGTTAGAGGCAGTTTCCCTCCCCCTGCTGAGATACTAGATGCTGACTAATGCTGATTAATACTTTGAGCTGTGTTGTTAACGCTCTGCAAATCTGTTCTGTCTGCATTCAAACAGCTGGCATATCATACAGGTGTACAGTATGCAAGCACACTCTCAATGAGCGGTAGAATGCTACTAACAGTTTTTCTTTCACATCATATCTCAGCACTTTGAGGACAGGCAGTTGCTGCTTAGGTCAATAGGAACACAGTCCTTGGTGTAAATTGCATACAGGAAAGGACTCAAACACAACCCTGTGGAGAGCCTGTGCTGGGCCTCAGGGTGGAGGAGCATGGGGAGCTCACTTCACACCTTGTAGTTGGCCGGTGAGGAAATCCTCACAGATGTGAGGGAGGAACTTCAGGTCCTACACAATATATCTGGGATGATTGTGTTGAAAACCAGTCTGTATTTAATAAAAAGCTTCCTGATATAATTCCCAGGGTGCTCCAAATGGCTCAGCACTCAAAAGAATCAGATCAAGTACACAAGAAGGATGTCAGGTACATGAGATATACAATAGATCAGGCACACAAGAATCAGTTCAAGAATGTGAGAATTAGGACCAGTACATGATAAACAGATTTATGAGAATCAGATTGGGTCGGGTACAAGACACTCAGCTTGGATACATGAGAATCAGGTCCGGTACATGATAATCAGACAATGGTATCTAAAAATGATATTGATAATTGACTGGGGGGGCACAGTACATCAGTGGTAAATGTCACAGTCTTATAATCCTGAGGCTGCAGGTTCAAGGCAAGGTTGCTTCAGGAATGGCATCCGGTGTAAAAAAAAGACAAATCTCTCGTGTTCACTCGCTGTGCTGACGCTTGCTGAGGGGAGCAGCTGAAAGAAAAACAACAAGTTTCACATTGATCGTTGGTTTGTTTCAGATAAATGTTGGCCTTGTTTGAGATGGATGTAGGGCTTGTTTGAGCCACATTTTGGGCTTGATATTGGGAGATTTTGAGACTGATTGAGATTTATCTCTGTCTTGTTTTAGATAATTCAGTGGTGTCCAGTGCTGGTCCTGGAGGCCCACCATCCTGCATGTTTTAGTTGTTTCCCTGCTCTTCAGCGGGTCATCAAGTTCTGCAGAAGCCCGTTAATCGCTCAGTCTTTCAACTCAGATGTGTGACAGCAGAAAATCTCCTAAAACATGCAAGACAGTGGCCCTCAAGGACCAGATACATGATGGGCTTGCTTCAAATAGATGTAGAGCTTAGATGGGTCTTTGGCTTGCTTGAGAAAGGTGTTGGGCTTGTTTGAGGTGGATGTTGAGCTTCTTGTTTTTTTAGCTTGCTTTAGATATATGGTAGGTGTGTTTGAGACAGATTTTTGGTTTGTTTCACACACATGTTGGGCCAGTTTTGGTGGGTTTATTTGTTAATTATGTGTTCTGTAGACTTTTACACTCGTGTGCATGCCTCGAGTTAAGAGCCATGGATCAGAGGAACCCACAGGTGTATCCCAGAGCTGGCAGGATGCAGTGTGAAGGTTGTGTTGTGGATTCATGTTTAGCTGAGCGGAGCAGCAGAGTGACAGTGACAGAGCGGCAGGCGCCTCGCTCTGCCTGGTTATCACTGTCACAGAGCAGTCTGCTGCAGCAGCAGGCCCAGCTCTCAGATAACCACACAACTTACAGCCCCTTTATCATAATTAACTTTTCCTTTTTAGCCCTAAAAGGCCTTCCATTACTGGGTCTTTCTCTATCGGCCCACTGACACTCCACAGGATTGCTTTCTCTCTCAGTAGGCCTCTCAGTATAGTCCTGCGTAAGTGGGGGGGTGGAGAGATAGAGGCCGATAGGGGGGCCTTGTTTATTTGATGGGACAATAAAAGGCAGGGATGCATCAACAGGAAGAATCAGACAGATGCTTTCAGGTCTGACTGTACGGATGTTAAGAATGGGAGTATAGTATAGGATTGATTTTTTTGTAAGTTAATAATTCTGATACTTTGGGGTCTTTTGAAATGAAGCTCTTTGTACTTAACTAAACTGTATGACAGCTTCAGACACATGCTGATGGAAAGTTAAAAACTTTAGCCCTGTTTTTTCTCTTTGCTACAAGTAAATTCAAAACATATCCAGGGGTAAAGATGATAGTTATCCACCTGCTATCAAAACAAAAACGTGGAGAAAAACAAGTGGAACTTGGTTTGTCCGTGTGGAATGAACCATGTCAGAGTTTTAGTTTGTTCACTGCTTTGGCCTATAAACCCTTTCACCTGATGCTGTTTTTACTTCTGTAATGAGCTTGTTTAACCTGCTGCATATTGTTGGTTTATCATGTTGTCAGACCTCATGATGAAACATGGGACATGAAACTTGTTTTTCTCACCTATTTTATTGACCTAAAACATGTTATCACTCGCAGCAATAAGACGTCGTGTTTATTGGTTTTAATTTTATTTTCTTAGTTACAAACTAAAAAAAAGAACATTGAAAATAATCGCTACATTCTACAACCTCCTCCCTCATCTCTGAGTTGGTTTAATTGGAGATGAGAAGAAATGACAAGGTGTTATTTTTTTAAGCTTTAAAAATATGCTGTGTCTTTTTAGGGCTTTGAATCAGAATGAGTACAGTAAGAACATTAAAAGCACACTGTTTAGGAGCACAAGTTTCTAAAAAGTGATATCCCTTCATGCTGAACCTAATGAGATCAGCCCAGAACTGGACTAAATATGGCCGAAAAGTAAAAGTTTTGTAAATGTCTAGATCATATTTGAGTAAATCATGGCATGCTGCCACAAAATGTTACCAAAAAAATTCTGTGTTTGGCTGAAATTATTTCTCTGACTTGTTCTGAGAATGTGAAGGGAAACATGTTCTTAGACATGAACTGTATGGGTCAGTGGATGTAGATTTACAACTTGTGCCGTGTTCTCCAGTGTATTTTGTACTCATATTCTGGTGGCTGCTTGTCCTGCTGGTGCTTCAGTGGTCCTTCGGGTTTTGGACAGGTCGACCACACTGATGATTTCCTTTGGTTCGCAGACAGAAAGGATGTTTGTGTGGAAAAGAGACATCAGCTTCTTTCTGGAAATGTTTCAAAGTTGTGATGGGTTCTGATACTTATGGCTAAATTATTAGTCTACTCATATGCTGTATCTCCAGCTGTCATTGTGTGAGAGGCGGGGGACACCTTGGAGAGGTCTCCAGTCCATCATAGGGACAGATGGAGACAAACAACCATTCACACCTAGGGACAATTTAGACTTAACATGCATGTTTTTGGTCTGTGGGAGTAAAATGGAGTACTCGGAGTAAACCCACGTGATCATAGGCAGAACATGCAAACTCCACCCAGAAAGGCCCCAGGTCGGGAAGTGATTCTGCAGCCTTTCTACTGGGAGGTGGCAGCTCTATCCACTGAGCTGCTGTGCCACATAAAAATACCTTCATGTGATATTCAAAAAGCCTATTCTTAGACCTTTTTGAGCTGGTTCTGCAGCCCAGAGATTTACCAGGCGAACCAGGTTTCTCTTCTACTGCGGTCTGACAGGATGTTTGATCCTCTGTAGAACATGGAGACTTGTTTGAGCTGGTCCTAAGAACACAAGCTGGTTCTGACGGTCTATGTTCGCAGACTTATTGAACCAGATCTGGTTCTGAGAGCGTACTCAGTCACTCTGGGCTTCCATTTGGGCCAAGGCCTTGTTTACTGCTGATAACCCATCTTATCTCAGTACAATGGATGTTGGCGCCTCTCCAGGCTGCAGATAAACAAAGAAAAACAGTTCCTCTGGTTCTGTCTCCTCAGGTGTGGGTTTTTTTCTTTCAACTTGGTACCAACAACATCTTCTTGATGTTCTGCAACAGTTCTCCATGTTTTTCTTTTTATGTTTACTACCGTTCTGATCTTATTTCTTCATGTGAGAATGGTCGAGCCTGTTTTTGATGGTACCTGAAATGATCCATTCAAAGTCTGACTCCTCAACAGAAGAATCCTGATGTTCTGTCAGGGGAATTCTGGTTCTTGTGGACCTGAAGTGTGATGGGGCAGACAGCTTTGGCTTTAAGTTTGACCGTTCCAATCTGTAAGGAGAGGCCTAACAAGGCTGAGTGTATTTGAATCTTGTCATGTTGAAGGAAGAAGCTCACACCTTTCACAATATTGTGAATGACTGAAAGCAAATACAAAGCAGAAACGTAAGAAAAAGTCCAAAGTTCTTGGACAGTGGCTTGATCAAAAGAGAAGTGTGTGATGTGTTTTTAGCAGGGGAAAACTGAGATGAACTTTGATGTGATAAATGTAATAATCCTAAGAAAAGATCCAACTCATATTTAGTCATCTTTGTTCTTAAATCAGGATGTCAGCTTTTTATTTTGAGCAGCAAAATTAAGTAAAATCAAAATGAAGATGTGCAAATTCAAAACCTACTGTCGGGTTGGAAATAAGATCCGAATAAGACCTCAGTCTGTTGTCAGAGGGTCAGATCGCAGTCAGGGTCCATCAGGACTCTCTGATGGTCTGAAAGAACTGCTTTTTAAATTGGAACTGATGGACCCACTGGGACTGGGAGGGGGCAGTACTACCCACAGGGTCAAACTGGGATCCAGGAGGGGTCTCGGAGTCCTCGCAGATCCTTCAGGGGTCTCCCTGGCTGCACCATTACATGACACATTGTAATTTTATGATGGTAGAGGTGCAGAATGTAGAATAATGACAGTTTTAATCACAGATGGAGACAGTCTGGGAGGGGGGAGTGGACTGGACAGTTGAAAATAAGCTGTTTGACAGGGAAAGGTTTGGGAAGCTCTGAGCTGGCTAATAGAGCTGCCAGGCTGGGTTAGTGAAATAAAGATGTCACCTTATACATCATAGAAGCTGACTGCTCCCCTGAGACAAAGGCTGCTCCGGTGTGTGTGTGTGTATGTGTGGGCAGGGATGGGAGTGGAAATCTTTTTCTCATTAGAGGGACATCCCATGGGATCCTTTCAAGGTGGTAATGAATAGAAGTGCAAGGTGGTAATAGAGATGTGGGATGTTGTGGCAAATCAAGCCTGGAATGGGTCAGACTCCACTGGAAGCTTTAGGCCTAATTACTGTGTAAATGTGTTTAAATCAGTCCCAGGAAGCAGACTTTCAGGGTCCTCTGCAGATCTCAGATTTAAAGCTGACATAATGTCACCGTGGAAATGATGGGAGCAGAACGGGTGAATTAGCTCTGTCAACATGCAGTTAAGGAATATCACACAGAAATGTTTCTGGGGCTCCGGAAGGGTTTGGAGCTGGTGCCAGAACCGCTCAGTCCTTCATCTAGATCCGATATGGAGCAGAATCAGCCCTCAGCTTGGCTCCATCTGACATGTTCTTACGTGAAAACAAACTTAAGTCTATGGCAAAGTGTCGATTAATATCTTGCACCACTATTTTTTTAACCAAACTAAGCCTAAAATACTGACAGTGAGAATATCAATAAAGCAGGTTCAACTCACCCAGGTATTTTTTTAGGAGTTCTGGATTAACTAACCTTAACAAGGAGGAATTGTGCTTAATGGTACTATAAAGCTGCGTAACACTCAATAACTTAAACCATGATTTCCTGCTTTGTGTTTGTGAGATTCATGTAAAACAGGTGGAACATCCAAGAGCACAAGTAGATGTTACCATTGGTAGCAGAACATCGTATGTCAGAGAGGAAGTTCACTAAAAACTGGAAAATGTCAGTGGGATTTAGTTGAAGCGAGTGGTAAAAGCCAGCCCTGTTTGGAGCTCTACAGCTCTGACAGACTTCACAGCAGAAATACCATTCAGAATTTAAACAGGTCACAGAACAGCTGAACTGATGTTTTGAGGTCTTTAACACGTTTCACACAATCACAATTTAAGTTGGAGGATTTATGGAATTTTGACCACAGAATGTTCAACTTAGAGTCTGATGATGTCACACAGTCTGACTTTTCAGCTCCTTAAACTTTCCAGCATATTTATAAGGAAACTCCTCTTATTTCCACAGTCTGTACACTTTTTATGCAGTTTATCCATCAAAACGTCAGCATTTTGTCATCTTAAATGATAACAAAAGGAAGTCCCAAATTCCTGTTGGGCTTTAGAGAAGAAAGTTGATGGATGTTGGTGTTCCAGGCAGTGGCTCTATTGATACCCTTCAACATTTCTGCAGAAATGTTCTGGTTAAATCACTGACATTAATAAAGATAGATAAAGCGACTCCATTAACTTCCATTGTCCAGAATTGAAACCAAAATGTCTGGTTTACAGGAGCTTCTAACCTGTATTATTGGAGCTACAATCTTCACACTAAAAATGTGGAGCTGTACCCTCGATATAAAAATCCCCCTTACACACCCTCCCACCTTCCTTATAACTTTGACATGACTCTTTTCTTTAAGCCTCGGATAACTAATTAAGATTGAATGTATTTAAAAAATATAGTTTTGATTGTACAGCATCAAGGTAGGAACTACATGAATCAATAATAAATCGCTGAAAAAAAATCTTTGGTGTATTTTTATTTGTTACTCAGGGAAATGTCCCATATGTTTAAATTGAGGGGCGGGGCTTAAAAGTTGTGCTGCAGCCAGCCTATAGAGGGCGCTCGTCCTTTGTGGATTCAACTTCCAGCTTCGGGTCCTGTCTCTAGTTATCATATATGTTGATGGGTTAAACTAACTGCTCATGTTAGAGTTAATGCCCTGCAGTAATGTTCACTTTAGAGACTTTCAATTTTCACAAACACATTTTCTGTTTTAGCTTTTAATGTAGAAATCGTCTCCACTCTGAGTGTGTGTATGTGTGTGTGTGTGTGCAGTCAGGTGGAGGTGGAGCTGCATTAACCTGTCAGAGAAGACAATGGAGACATGTCCAAAGGCTTTTTCACCTCCTCACACTCTCATTTTCTCTCCTCCTGCCTCCTCCTCTGTTTGTGCCCCCCTCCTCCTCTGCCATACTCCTGACTTATGGCTGTGCAGCAATAATTTGCCAGACCTTGGCAGCCCGGTGTACATTAGCATATAAATAGCAGATGCACTGAGTGCCCATCACAGTCGACTACATTTAAATTTAGCTTTCTAAGATTGAATGGCTTTTTAAACACAGTGCCATCAAACTTACCCAGAGACAAATGAAGTCAGGGAGCCAGTTGTCCGAGGCGGCGCTCTCACATCATTTTTACAAACGATAGAGCTTATTTCAGAAAAGGAGGGGGGGGTCACTGTGACTCTGACATCTTTATCCCCCCTCCACCTGTGGAAGCCCCAGTCAGACGTGTCAGTATTAAACTGATGCAACTTTGATAAAGACTGCAGTTCTTGGTAATATTACTCCATCTGAGGGGGTTTAGACTCTTTGGTTGCCGAACTGGAAATGGTCTAACGTTCATGCAGGCGGACTACTCAGGACACAACAGTCCAGCAGTACACACCCAGACCTCTGAGGGTCTGAGTTCAGACACCAAAATGCAGGAGACAACTACACTAACGCACCTTTTTAACGCTCTTATGACCAAAGCCAGACAGTGCTCTTCAAAATTTAATAAACCTCTCTCAATATCTTCTGTTGTTCTTCATCTCCTTCGCTCCTCCTTTCTCACTCAACTCAGGGCTGCATGTCAAGTTTTCCTTGCTCAGCGTATCTTTCCTCTAAGGCCTACTGTATCACACTACACACCACAGAAAAGCTCCCATTCTCTTTCATTAACATTTTTTTTAAATTGGACCAATCGTTCAGCAGTTATGCTGCCAAGAAGCTGAAGTGACACGTGATACAATGATGAATCTTGTCTGTAATTAGGGGGTGGGGGGCTGTCCCACAGAAGTCCTGCAGGCTATCGTAATGAATATTATATGCGCTGAAATCACTATTTCTCTGTGTCCCAATACTATTCTTACATGAATCAGGATTTACAGTAATGAGGAGTACACATTCCACATCCTGTTGGCGCCAACAGGATGGTAATAGGAGCTTCACTTTCACTGTGTTACAGCAGAGAGTCTTCCAGTGGGGTGATCCTCAGGTCCTGGTCTTCTGGGGCCACTGTCCTACAGGTTTTATGTTTCCTAGCCCAGGTTGAATTATCTCATCATGCAATCAAGCTCTGCAGAAATCTGTTCATTCGTCTGAATCAGAAAATGGTGGTCTCTGCAGAGCAGGATTAGGTTGGTATGATTGCCACAGTGCAGCAGCCGTGTGGTCCTGGTCCTGGTCCTGGTCCTGGTCCTGGTCTCCTGTGGTGGACTCACAGCTCCTGTCGTCACAATAGATGGACTTTGCTCCAGACTGACTTCATTTAGCTGCATTTTCTAAAAACTTTGCAACTGAACTCACTGGTTTTTTTTACTGTACCCGCTTGTGGAGGCGGAGCCAAACCCAGCAGTGAACAGGTGAGGGGCACCTGGACAGCCCCCTCTCCCATGTGACCCAACATCAGCAGGTAAAAAACTAGTTTTCTGACTTCAGCACAGCTTTAAAGATGAAACAAAGTCCATTAGCAGGAGGAGGAGGAGCACCTCATCAGTCCCCAGAAGATAAAGAAACGAGGATAAAAGTTATCTGCACCCGAGTCTCACATATTGATCAGATGTTGAGGTAAAGTCTGGTGGTTTGTTGGTGCTCTCAGGATTTCCGGTGAATAAAACGTAAAGTTCTGGTTTTAGTAAAACACAAACATACAGTATGTCTTCCAATTAGTTATTTTCTCCTTGTAGTAGCAAGTGTTGGGTCTTTTATTTGGGAGTTGGTGATGAGTTTCGAAGTGGAGCTTTCAGATAACTTACTGATTTAAAGAGAGTTTTTGGAATTTACAGGATCATGGATGAGCTGAAGTTTTAGTATTTGGATTTTATCAGCTGTTGTTCCTCAGATGCTGTCACATGCACCATTGTTAAAGTGAACTATTTATGTTTGAACTTGATTTATTTTTTTGGAACTTGGATGAAATCCTGACGAGTGGTTCTTACCGTACCTGTAGTAGACATCATTCTTCTGAGAACTGTCCATTTGGGGGAGAATCTACAGTTCTGAGCTCCACAGATTTCTTTAAAGATCTGCTCATTGTTCTCTTGTTCCCACTTTGAAATCCCCTTTCTTTTATTTTTGCCATTACAGTAATACATTACCTTGGTTTTACATAAAAAAGGTAAAGTTCTTTTTGCAGCCTCCACGGAAACTGTTCATTGTGATCCAGGTCTGATTTCAGTGCAAGGGAACCAATATTTGTTTAGTCCTTTTCCTATTACACTGACACATGGCTCTGCTTTACTAAAAGCATCACTTCTAATTTGTCTGCTGGATCTTGAGTTTCATTTACAGAGCAGTTTTTATCTCCTTCCTGTGTGTGTCCTGGAGAATAAACCAAAGCTTTGTTAAAATGCAAAGCAGCCCCTCGTGCAGCCATGTGGGGGAATAGAGGCCATATTTTAGCTGTGCTGGCCGTCAGCAAAATGTTTCTGGAGGAAAGCTAATCCTGCTGTAAGACTTACAGCTCTGCCTGGCCGCTCGACAGCACTCGATGCTATCAGGATTAAATTAGGGTGAATTAGAGACAAAGAAGCAGAAAGCAGGGGGAAAGGGATGATGTTAGGGCAGGATTTTCCTCCAGCTGGGTGATCACTTCTTAGTCTGAGGTCATTGATCAGAGGAGAATAAAGCAGGCAGGATTAAAGCGGACAAGCACAGACCCTATAGAGACACCATCAGTGTGTATGTGTGTGAATGCATGGCTCTCTGAGGATGAATCATTGCAGCAGCAGCACAGATTCATGCAGAAAGTTTGCTTTAGATTTTTAAATGTTACATGTTGTTTAACAGCGTAGTATCTGCTTTTCGCAGGGAAATCCATTAGGTCACGTTTGAGGCTCTCAAGCTTTACTTTCAGTAAAAAGAATAAAAAGAACAGTTAGTGTTGATGGTATCAGTGCTGTCTCTGAGTCAGTGGAAATATGCTTTATGTTCATTCATGTCACAAACTGTAAAAGTTAAAAATGCACAATGCCAACAAAGTGGTGATTTATTTTACTGTTGACTGGTTTGACCCAAGATAATTCAGGTTTCCATTCCTCGTTTTTTTTAGTCATACTTGAAACATTCAGACTAGGAAACGTTCAGACCACGAAACATTCAAACCATGAAATGTTTGGACCAGAAAATGGTCGGCTTTGAAACATTCAGAGTTGAAACATTTGGACCACAAAACGTTAGCCATGAAACGCTCAGAATAGCAAATTAGCAAAACAATGGCTAAAACTAAATGTAGCAAAATCGTTGTCAAAATCTAAAATATATAAAACTATAGTTAAAAGCTCAAACTAGCACAAAAGGAGCTCAAAGTTAAAAGGAGCATAAGATGACAAAGGTAGGGCAAGTTTGTAGAAGCAGATTTCAGACAAAAATGTTTTTGAAGTAATTCATTTTTTTTGTATATTACTGTAAAGATTTGTTTTTGAAATAATGTTAAACATTTTAAAAAACTATTCAAGTTACAAAAACCAAAGATTTTACCACAGTATTCCTGATTTAGTTTAGCATTTTGATATAGAATTGGTTAAAGTAGCACAAAGTGATTTAAAGCAGTTTGATTGCAAAAAAATAAAAAAAAGGTATGGAAAAACTAACCCGGAAAGTAATAGTTTGAATGCTGACTCATCATTCACACAATAAGTATTTATTTAAAAGACAAAATCATTTTTATAGCTGAAACAGTTTCTGTGTGCCTGATGTGTGTGTCTGTGTATGTGTGTGTGTGTGTGTGTGAGAGAGAGAGAGAGAGAGAGAGAGCAATAATGAGAGCTAATTAGGCTGTAATTGTTTAGTTGCTTGTTAACTGAAAGGTTAGTTTTGTGTTTTAATTGTTCTCTTCATGCCGCATCCAAAGGTTCACATACACCACTGTGACATGGTTAGCTGACTGTGTGCAGCTGGGGGAGGGGAGGGGATGGGGTCATCATTTGTAAACTAATTTTAACATTCTAATGGTCTTTATCAGCAGAAACACAGCAGCCCTGTATCACACACACACACACACACACTGACTCCAGCTGTATAATAATCAGAGTGATTAGCATTATGAGCAGCAGTAAAAGCTAACATTAAACTAACCTCTTATTCCCTAAGGCCTCTTTATCATCCAGCCTTTTCATTTGGATGATTCTGTGCGTGGGTGTGTGTGTTTGTGGGGGTGTGTGTGATGGAAATGACCCCTCTGTATATAGCATTGTTGTGTTCTGCATTATAGCCCAACCATCGGCTAACAACCTCAGCGGGAAATTAAAAACCATAAATTTAGCTCAGTGCTGATAGCACATCACCCCCCCTTACACATACACACACACACACACACACACACACTTAACAAAGAGACTGCATTCCCTTCACAAACTCTCTGTAACAGCCCTTCATCATTCGTGTGATGTTTCAAGGCACATCTCGGGTTCTGTTTGTTGGCTCGGTTCATTCGCTGGAGTTCAGATCATTTTATCTGTTGGGGAGTCATCCAGTGAAGCCTGCAGGCCTCAGCTGAGCTGTCAAACTGCTCAACTTTGTAAAGAATCTCATTTTACAGACTAACGTGGAACCATTTGAACAGGAATCAATCAGAACTTTGAGTTCAGAATGTTTTTAAATACAGGCCTAGCATTCCTTGAAGGAATGCTATAGCTCAGTAATGTCCTAAAGCTCAGGATATGTGCGAGAGATGATGCTCAGCTACCACCACATTAACTTTACCTCATTATCTGTAATTATAAGTAAGTTATAATCAGTTTTGGTCTGCAAAGGTAGACTAGCTGTGGCGGCCATCTTGAATTTGGTTGACTCCAAGAGTTAATCAGTTGGTGATGTCCAGTGATCCAGTGATTATTTCCAATCTGTCCCTTCACACACATATGAACTGGAGTGACATCCCATTCTTAATCCATAGGGTTAATATGATGTTGGCCCACCCTTTGCAGCTATAGAAGCTTCAGCTCTTCTGGGAAGGCTTTCCACAGGTTTAGGAGTCTGTTTCTGGGAATGTTTGACCATTCTTCCAGAAGCTCATCTGTGAGGTCAGACACTGATGTTGGACAGAAGGCCTGGCTCACAGTCTCTGCTCTAATTCATCCCAAAGGTGTTCTACTGGTTTTAGTTCAGAACTCTGTGCAGGTCAGTCAGGTTTTTCCACACCAAACTCCCTCATCCATGTCTTTATGGACCATGCCTTGTAATGTTGGAACAGGAAGGGGCCGTCCCCAAACTGTTCCCACAAAGTTGGGAGTATGAAGTTGTACAAAATGTCTTAGTATGCTGAAACATTAAGAGTTCCATTCACTGGAACTAAGCGGCCGAGCCCAACTCCTGAAACACAACCCCACATCATAATCCCCTCTCCACCACACTTTTCACTTGGGACAATGCAGTCAGACAAATACTGTTCTCCTGGCAAACACCAAACCAAGACTAGTTCATCAGATTGCAAGACAGAGAAGTGAGATTCATCCCTTTAGAGAACACATTTTCACTGCTCTGGAGTCCAGTAGTGGTGTGCTTTACACCACTGCAACCAACGCTTTGTATTACACTTGGTGATGTAAGGCTTGGATGCAGCTGCTTGGTCATGGAAACACCCATGTTTAACTGCTTTTCTTACTGCAGGTTTTAGAATTTATTATTTTAGAGAAAAAAATAAAATCTTCGGTTTTAAAAATAAAATCTGGAAAATTAAAATGAGGTATTTTTAATGGCCTACACTTGTATAGCGCTTTATCTAGTCCAAGGACCCCAAAGCACTTCACACTACAATCATCCACCCATTCATACACTGATACTAATCCTAAAAGTTATAAAAACCAAAACCAAATATTCACTGTAGCTGAACTGATTCAGCCTCCAGCTGCTGAGATCTGATAAATAATCAGGGTAAATAAATGAAAATAGTCTAAGGATTATTGATTATTTCCATAAAATAGTTCAGTCTGTTTTGTGGGATCTATAACCCACCGATGCCCTGATAACAAGATTTTAGGGTAAATATACCCCGATTACCTTCTTTTCAACAGGAAAAGTTTTCTTTTAGCCGTAAGATTTCTCTATGCATATGAATTACACAAATTATGTAAAACAACACATTTAAATTGCTTTTGAGATTAAGTATGGTCTTGCAGATAATCCAGAGGTACACAGTGTGTAATTAGGTGTAAAGTACAATATTACAAAGACTGACTGAAAATTTAGTTTCTCATAAAACTACAGTACAATTTCAGGCTTTTGACTGACTACTACAACATACATTTGTTACAGACAGGGAATCTGATAATGAGTCAACAAAGATCTTCCTGACACTATAGCTCTGTGACCTAAGATTTAACCAAATTACTAGTGCCGTTGTTACACTGAAATGTAAGCAAAAATCCCACTGATTACCTAGCTAACTAAATGAGCTTGGCAGCTAACAGACCAACATTAAGAATCTGAAAAGAAATAGATGAGCTAAAAAAAAGAATGAAAATTATACTTATTTGATAAAGAAGGCAGAGCAAAGTTATGTTGAGCTTTTATATGAAAATGATGGATGCACTTTTCCCGCTGCTCTAGTAGCCTTTCATTAGCCAGTTCGACCATCAAGACCTTTTAAAACCATCTGTACAAGTTCTTTGTCCTTGGGTGAAACCATTTTAAATTCAAAAAAGGTGTGTGTGAATTCTAAATCAGCGAGTTAAGATAATGATAGACTTTCAGCATTGTACAAAATGTCCAAATGGCCTACAAACAGTATGGCAAAGTGGGGTTTTTTTGTTTTTTTTTCCCAATGGCAGCTGCCACTCTGTGCCACTGCTTAGAGGAACATTAACACAGCAGAGTCACCATCACAGAGCAGCTGACTGTTTTTTATGAAACATCATAAAACTAGTCCTAACTTCTTTAATACTTGATGGAAATCTTTGTAAAAAGGCCTTGGTGCTTCTGATGTTCCTGCTGTGTGTGTTTAGTCTGATGGTGCTGATTTAAGTTGGAATCCTTCCGTTCTCCACAAACTGAGCTCGCTGCTTTGACTTCAGGACATAAACACTTAGAGCTCCAGGTTTTGGTAAAAACTCTCCTCCCAGAAAAGAGACTCCCGATGCTGCTGGAACACACAGGAGGCCGCTGATGTAAACATAACAGCACCAGCCTTGACCTTCCATGGACCGGGTGGAGATAGCTAAAAGGCCGTATGTGGCCCGCAGGCCATGAGGTGCCCATGTCTGCAGTAAGCAAATATAGGAACCGACTCCAGGACAGAACCAGAGCTGGGATGAACGGACTCGTCGCCAAGAGTGGCTGGAGTGCCTCTCCTTTCTTATAATAAACTTGGAAACTGAAGCTTCAAATATTGATCTAAAAAATGAAAAATTCTTTCAGTTTGTTGTTAATTAGCATCATTAACTGTGCGTCACCCTGACATCTGTTAGGTTCATACAGTAACTATACCTGTTCCTCCTCAGATGAAGGCTGCCTCAGATGAAGAGGATGATGACGACGACGACGATTTTGATGAAGTTCCAGAAAAAGAAGGTTATGAGCCGCACATTCCTGAGCATCTCCGAGCCGAGTACGGTCAGTTTACCTACACAAACACACGGCGCGGCATCAACCTGAAGACACTTGTCTAAATAATGATGTTAAAGTCCAAAAGGAGAACTGATCTCTGGGATTACCACTGATCCTCCTCACACACACACACACACACACAGTGTCAGCTTTCAGCGACCGCTGGAGTCTAGATAAACAAACCACTTTTCTCTGTTCCAGTATCAGACTCAAATCTAGAAATATGATGGAATGGTGCTAGCAAATCTCAAGGTTTAAATGTTTAAAACGTCTGTGTCTGTCTGAAACTAGATGACTGGTCCGTCTCTGAGCCTGGACTTTGACTGATAGGAGGTGAAACAACAATAACTGATGGTTGTGATTTAAAACAAAACAAAACAAAGTGGGCTAGCTGCACATCAGAACCCTGATACCTAGTTTGATATTTTGGATCCTAAAGGTTTGTGATGTTCCAGCCTTCATGGGATTTAAACATAATCCAGTAATACACCTGAACCCAAATGGACCAGACATAAAAGGAAACAACACATGTTACTGTATTTGAGTTAAACCATTAGGAAATGGTTGGAAACTGACTCTGAGCTTTTACAGCCAAGAACACAATCTGAATTTATGAGCTGAAAAATAAAGTCATTCAGATTGTTTGTAGTCTCTGAGACTAACGTAATCAATGTTAACTGGTTTCATTGTGTCATCTTTACAAAATGGTCCCACAATAAAAAAAAAATGTGTGATACCTTTAAAAAAATCCAGATAAATCATCTGTCTCTTTCTGGTTCTACTTCTGGCCCAAATATGCTCACTTTGCACCCAAAAAGAGTCCAAAACCAAACTCATACTATGAAGCACGTTCAACAAAGCTGGGCTTTTTCCTTAGCCCGGCTTGATAAAAATTAAAGCTCCACTGAGAGATAACTGGTTCTACAATGGTGGTTTTGATGTTACTTTGTTAACTCAAACCTTCTGATTTCTCTCTGAGCGCTCACATGAAAAGAGGTGTTCCACGCATCATTTGAGGCTTTTTCTGCTCAGAAAACATGATTAAATAATTGGTTAAAAAAAGGAAAGGGGTGGCAAATAAAACAAAACCCTCTGCTCACCAAAAACTTTAAGAACAGCCGATTGGACAGTAAAAATCCTTGAAAAACAGTGTTCCCACAGTTAGAAGAGTTACAGAAGAATGGAGCAGAAAATAAATCAATGAGTTAACACCTGCTGCTGTTTGGGTCAGGCAGAGCCGTCCCGTCCCTCCAGGGGGCAACAGAGGCGCCATGCCACAAAGTGCAGCGTTTACTATTAATATTCTAAAACTAGTCAGTTCTGTTATTTCTTAACATGAAAGCATAAGCCAACATTAGTTTAAGTGCATTGCATAGCCTATTAAATAATAATACTTTCCTAAGTCCCTTCCCCCTACAAAGTGCTCGAGACACTGAAGGAAGCAGGAAAGACAGCTTTAACATCCATCCTTGTGCTTTTTTCTCATTATTTTGAATCCTTTTGTTTAATTAGTTCCCACAATCTTGTTTGAGTGAAAACTGTTTTATACGGCAGCGTCTTTTACACCTGAGGGATTCTGTGCTCAGGATTTAGTTTGAAGTCTGATTATTGATTCATCGACATACATTGATAATTGTTTTATAATCGCATCCCAGCCCTCTGAATCAAATGGAATCATGAGGAGCGTAAAGATTTCCGTCCCTATTATGGACCCTGTTGGTCTGATATGGACCCTGGACAGATGTGGACAGTAAAGTCTGAAAGTGCTACTCCATTTCCCCATCGCTCAGCCTTCATCCTCCATGTCTTGCATGCATTCAGACATGAACTTCACATGATTCTGTCTTCATGCTGGCCTGGCAGAACTTAGTTTTTTTTGCTGGGTCAGCCATGTTGCTGTGTCTGGGGGCAGCTGGATGTTGACCCTTAGTGAGCACTCCCACCTGCTTCCTGACTCATTACATTCACACTGAGTCTCTTCTTCACCTGTGAGCCACCCTCCCCCCTATTACTAATCAATTAGGAGCTGGAGTAATTAGATTGTATCTGTAACAGCTGTGTGTATGTGTCTGTGTCAGGGTGATTAGTGGGCTAGGTAATGATCTAAAGGGGCCATACCAAATTAACAGTGCAACCTCTTAAATGAGCCCCCTATTAGCCCTGCACCCAGATTTTTACCACCCTCTCTCTCTCTCTCTCTCTCTCTCTCTCTCTCTCTCTCTCTCTCTCACACACACACACACACACACACACACACACACACACACACACACTGCTATCATGTTTAACCTGTAAAGATGGTTCAACCTGATGGACAACAGAAATGTTTTGACAGAAGCACAGAGACATCTAGACTTCGTGGTCTTTTTAGCGGTGCCATTTATCTTAAACTCTTACCAATAAAATGACACCCAATAAAATCATACCCATCACAAATAAATGTAAAATAAAACTCGTTTTTTTCCGAATGAGAGATGTTACAACTTTAATATTGAATAGCTGTTCTTTCCTTTTCATCAGGATCTTGGTGGTTTGCAAACTTTTTTTCCCAGTTGGTTTTCACTGAAGTCATGTATGAGAGTGCTTTTTTTAGGTTTGTACTTTTAAACTCAATATTTAGGCATATAGTTTCAAAACATAAAAGAAATACATTTGAAATCATTTCTGAAAATCAAAGAGCAGTCATGTTTTTCTAACCTAAACTATGAATTTAAATCTGAAGTAAACTTGGAAAGTGTTGAACTGACATTCTGTGACATTGCAGCACTTTAATTATTATTATTATATGAATTATTGGACTCTGGCTCCAGTAGATATTAGTGTGAACATACCACCTGGGTGTTTGGACCAAATATCAGCGAGGGTGCTGCACCCAGGGTTGCAAAGGGGGGCGCAACTGATTTTTCTTTACATTTTCTCAGAGCGAGGCTCTAAAACTGACTCAGACACACAAGGTAAGATTGTTCCTCTTCAGGAAAACTGATGAGACATTGAAATGATGGACAATAGGATTGGTAACCAAGGAGCCCAGAACAACTTCCAAAGAGATTTGAGGTGAAGTCCAAGGTCAAAGTTCATCAGTGTCAGATCTCACCACCCGTCACTGTTTGAGCCAAAGTGGACTTAATGGAAGGACACCAAGTCAAGCTTCTTTGGGAATGCCCTTTGGACAGATGAGACAACAAGTCCCACCAACTTTATGTTCACAGACCTAAAAATGAAACGTACAAAGAAAAGAACCCAGTTCCTTCAGTGATAACATGGAGGAGGCTCGGTTCTGTTCTGGGGCTACTTTGCTGCATCTGGTACAGGGTGTCTTGAATCTGTTCACAGTATAAAGAAATCTTAAGACTATCAAGATATTCTGGACTACTGTGACCTTGCTGCAGTTCTTCTGTGGTGTTTTGCTCTCTGGTGCAACATTTGCAGTTTTTCTGTTTTGTTCTTCAGTCTGATGTTCTTCCTGCAGTGGATTTGTTGTAATATTGTTTTTCATTGTGACGTCCCTGCGTGTTTTGTTCTTTTGTGTGACGTTGCAGCAGCGTATCTGTGGTGCTCAGCAGCATCTTTTCTGTCTCAGTTCTCCAGTGAGTTTGTAGTAATGTGTGAATGTCAGTCTTCTGGCACCATAGTCTCACCTTCCATTTTCTGGGTCTTCTTCTTCCTAGTTGCTCTCTGTTGCTCTTTTCTAATTAGTCTGATGGATCGTCTTGTGTTCTCCTTGTCTTCAAGTAAAGTCCAAACTAAACCCACAACTGCGTCTTGCACGTCAGTTTTGTCCAGGCCCGTGTTTGTGGAATGAACAACAAGTAGAAAATGTTGGTCTTCTTTCTGTATGCATCATGTGTACAGTAAAAAAAACTAGGTGCAGACTTTGTATATACTCTTACAATGACAGACATTCCAACAACACAATATGTACGCAGCAGCAACCACATTACATGATGAACAATGACGTATTGACATGGAACATCTGCCAAGAACACAAAGAAATATGTCACTGATACACAGCTCTAATAAGATGGGTAAGAAAGACAAGTAAGCTGTAAAAACACAAGGCAGATACACAGAAGGGAAATGTGAGTATTACTGCCTGGTTTTCCTGGATTTAATGTTAATTACTGACAGTACTCTGATTTTTGAGTCTGAACACTACATGTGGTAGTGGAAAAGGACTTGTTTTAGTGAGCGAATTTTAGTTTCAAAAACATTTTTAAACGCTTAACTTTTGGTGGAAGTACACGTGGGAGGTTTTACTTTCTAATTTTTCTGATTATGGTAGTCTTTTAAAATTTTAACATTCTTCTTTGCTTCGCATTGTTTGTTTTAGCCTTTAATAATATTCAGCATTTTATTACATTGTTGTTTGTCTTTCTAACCTTATTTCTCTGAGTTCATTTTTTTTTTTTCACCTCAACCCCCCACCCCCCATATTTGTTTTCACCCTTCCGTCCTGTTCTGTCGTTCTGGTTATCTTATCCTTCTCTCTGCTGTCAGGACACTATCTCTGTCTTTCTCAAATTAACATTTTAATTACAGGCCCTGCTTAACCCTGGAAAATCAATACTTCACTCTGCCTTTCTTCTCTCCTTCTTTGCAGCTTTGCTAACACCTTCCTGTTTTCCTCTCTTTTACACACACATGCACTCACACACTCACACACATACTCACACTGTACACATTTCCTTCATTGATCTGTGTGTTTAAACATCCAGTCAAACGTGTGCCATTTGGAGAAAAAAAATAGGCAGATTGAGTCTGTATTTCACCATCAACTCTGTATGGTGTGTGTGTTTGTGTGAGTGTGTATATGTGTGTATTGTGTGGCGGTAAGGTTTGGATAATAGGTAATCACCTAACCACTGATGTATTTAGTGTGTAGGAGCACATAGTTTTTATTGAATGAATTGTGTAAACATGACAAAACCTATAAAAGCTTTTGCACTGATTAGGAACATATTCTGACCCAATGACACATATTATAAGGTTCTGATAACCAGTCAAATATGAAATACCATGATTATTCCAAGATAAATACAGGAACTAAAATGAAAGTATTTTTTATATAATCTCCTTCTTCACTGTACAGGACATGAGGTAATTTGAAGACAGATTTCTTGATATAAAAATACCTTCATGCGTTATTAAAAAAGCCAAATCTTGTCCAGGAAATATCAACATACATTAAATGATAAAAAATAACCTTCAAAAGTAATGAATAAGCCTTTGGTGGAATCGCCTACTAGGTTTAAACAGTTTCTATTTATGGAGCCTTTTTGGAGCCAGAAGTGACCATATTTGAACATGAAGGTAAAACTGGACACTGATTGGAGAAAATGATGTTCCTTGTATCTTTATCTACAAAATTATATATGTTTCCTATCACACACCAGTAGGTGTGTGTGTGTATGCATATATATACATACAAAGATACACACTCATACTAAGTTACACTGCTAGGGTGCTTAATTCAGAACGATCTGACATCCTGTGCCATTAACGTTGGACAGAAAGGCATTCCAGGATATTTCAAATGATTCAGCCTTACCGGCCAAAGTTAGCCTGATTTTTTTTCTCCAGTTTAATAAAATAAAACACCTTTCTAACCCAGCTAGTATATGTAGGTGGAGCTGCAGATTTCTGGTTTAACAGTATTAGCTTCCTGGCCAGCAGAGTTGTGAATGCTATTAGGTCCAGGAGAAAGATCAAGCGAAGTAGGCCACACTCTGAAGAAGACAGTTCAAACACTAGGAGTGATATCCTCTCCAGTTACACTAGACAATGTAAGAATAATTTCAGACCAGAACCTCTTCGTGCAAGGACGGCTTCAAAATGTGTGTGTAGTTTGCTGTGGACTGTTGGCACAGAAAAGATGAGTGAGCTCAATGTAGGATCCAACACTGCATTAAACTGTGTACCCTAGGTACCCTCTTTAAAACCTCCTCCCAAAAAACCCTTTCTTGGTTTTAGCCGGTAGTGTATGGTGGGCCCTGTCTATGTCCAGTTTCTCCTCAAGTCCCAACAAGTTCTTTAAAAAATCAGCCATAAAAAAAATGTAGGTTGTGACCTCTGAGATCTCCAGCAGACCCAGGGGTAGAATATTATTCCGCGGAGAGCATGCCTCCAAGTCTTTACATTTTGTGCACAGTGTCCACCACCGCTGAGAGCTATGGCATATTAACTTACATTCCAGTTAGCTGATTGCTTTCCTCATTAGCTGTGCTCTCAAGATCAGAAATAGTTCCACTTTTCTGGGTGATTTTTTTTTTTTTTTTCTTCCAGCGGTTTTAAAGCAGTCGCTACTTTCTTCTTGACCAACTCTGATATTATCTACTCAAGTCTGGTGTTAATTTCAGCTTGCAGGTTGTCTATTATTACCTTGATGCTCTGCAACATCTCTACATTAGTATATGGCTTCTTGGGATCTCAGGCTCAAAAATTGTTTGAACTCGTAGTCATTGCAAGTGATGGACAAACTTTAGGTGTTAAATAAAATATATTATATCCCACGAAACATGTCCTACCCCATGCATGTTCTGTGGAAGACTTCTTTATTTTCTTTCTTAGACTTCAATCATTTTTCTACTCTCATCAGTTGAATAAATGTTATATAGAATAAAAATATACAACTCATCTGTTCTTTTGAACCAAATACACATGTGAAAAGAAAGCAGTGATGTTGCTGTGGTAGGGACTGAGTGTTAATCAAAGCCCTTGGGTCAGGCCTAATAATGTGTGGGACAAGCCTGTTGCCAGATCTCGGCTTACTGTTTGTCTCTGATCTCAAAGTGTGTTTTAAGTCCTGCTCAGTCCCCAGAGACCCCTCGGCCACACACATACACACAGATGAAAGCAGCAACCAATAAGTGATATGTTTTATCCTGGAGAGGTGAGTTCATGTTGCTGTAGACTCCTGTCAGCTCCATGAAGAAATCAGTTCCAACGGTTTTCAGGTGCAGCAGTTAAACTTTTGCTTAACAGTAAGATCTGTTGGTCCCACTGGTGTCTCTAAAACACCTCAGTCTTCTGTAGTGTCAGTACATCAATCAGCCATAACATTATGACCGTTGACAGGTATACTGAAAGCTGATTCTCTTGGCACAGCTGGAGATGTATTGGACAAAAACAATTATAATTCTGTTCAGAATGATTATGAGTGGGAAACAAATAGGCCAGATGGTGATGGGTAGAAGGCTGTGATTGGGTCTAAGGTGGGGTACACTCTGAGTGTGGTACCAGTACTATCCGTCCTTGACTCAATAAAAAATCTGCTTTCCAGTGAAATGCATCAAGTTGTAAGACTGTTTGTTTCAGTCTCAAAGTAATTAATAATCATTGCATTCATTACTTTTTCATTACTCTAAGCTATTTAAGTTTTTTATTATTATTATTTAAAAGAGGAACAATGCATAATAATAAAACATGAACATAATAAAAGCACATCATGTAAATGTGACAGTTTTTGCTATGCCGGATAAATCTCATCAGCAGTCCCTGGCAGGTTAATGATAGAAATTGAAAACATACATTACAACAGATAAACAACTAACAAAAGGAACAGGAATGATAAAATTTGAATGATTTTAGATAAAAAGAACCATGAAAATGCAATAAAGAAATACAACAATCAGTACTCTGAGTATGATAAAATATTTTATTAAGTAACAGCTTGTATGATGTGATGCCACTTAGTTTCATGTGTTTAGTGTTCCAGATTTGGGCTGCAAGGTAAGAAAAAGCTGACTGTCCAATATTGCTTTTCCTGAATGGGATTTTCCAGTCCTCTCTGGTTACAGCTGTAGTGGCTAAATTTTGAAATTGTTCATTAAAATCATTAAGAGGAGGTGTAGCCAAACCACAAAAAATCCTGAATACAAGTAAAATCTCTGCACATTTAATCAAGCTTTCCCAGGATAAAAAAAAACTCTATGTCATAGTTTTTGGTGTTTTAGGGGGTTTTGATTTGGATGTTCTGATGTCAAATTTCTCACTGATGCAAAAAGCTAGTCTGGTTCAACTTAAGTTTGCAGCTTTGCTCAGCTTAATGCTCAGCTTAATGCTCAGCTTAATGTACATGAAGAACATAAACTGGGAGGGTGAAGGCTTTGATACAAAACTCTTCAGTAGTGTCCCTGAATGGATTGGGAGGCTGAGGACAGAATACACGACTTTAGTGGTGTTCTTGAATGACTAGGAGGGGGTGACGGCTCCCATACTTTACTTTTGTTTGGTGTTCCTGAATGGATTGGGGGTTAAGGGGCTTTGATACTCAACTCATTAGTTGTGTTTCTGAATGGATCACGAGAGTGAGTGAGCATGAGCATGAATGAATCTGTGCTTGTGTTTCACAATTAGGTGAATCCTTAGGATTGTCTTTCCTGCTAACGTCCACCTGTCTGTGTGCAGGTCTGGATCCGTCTCCTTCCACCTCAGCAGCGCCAGACAGACAAAGAACCCCTCCCACTAAAAGACCTGTGGCTCCCCCCCTTCCATGCTCTTCATCATCATCTTCCTCTAGGCGCCTGAAGCAGCTTAAAGAGGAAGAACAGGATCCAACCTCTGCTGCTGCCACACTTCGCCTCCTCAGACAGAAGGCCCAGCTTCCTCCAGAATCTTGTTGGCAAGTCCTACCTGTTTCTATATTTACCATCAGCATGACGTTTAGGGAGCCAAACACTTTCTCAACAATGTACACACTGGCAAAATCCTAACTTCCTCCATATGTGTCTCCTGTAGCAGCAGCAGCTCCTCTGGTCCATCTTCATCTCAGTCTGGTTCAGAACAGAAGTCTGCTGAAGCTCCAGTGGTTTCATTTGGTTTGGACCTGTACTATTGGGGCCAGGAGCGGCCCAACGCTGGCAAGATCATCAAGTACAACACAAACCCACACACACACAAAGAGCTGTACTCACATGTGATATTCTGTTAGAAGCAGATGCTGCTGAATGAATCTCCTTCATGTAATCAGACTACTTCCACTTAGACCATCTGCTCTCCTTTTAACAACCTGGCTCTAGTGTTTTGTTTTGTTTTGTTTTTTACATCTGTGTGTTTAAATGTTGTTATACCTTCTGTTGTTTGCTGCCGCAGGTCAGCCTCTCAACATCAGTTCTGGGTTCCTGCAGAGGTAGAGGAGGAGGTGGAGAACAAGGATCTGTTAGAAGAGAGCAAGAGCAGATACATCTCCTTCCCTGGGCGCTTTGTCCCCGTCAGCCATTTCTGCAGAGCCCCACTGGGAAATGGCCAGCTGTGTCAGCGACAGGACCGAGTCAAGGTAGTCAACCACACACCTCATATCAGACCCCACTGAAAGTCTGCTTCTGTTTCCACTGTAAGCTGTGAGCTGCCTTTGTGGTTCCTCAGTGTCCTTTCCACGGCCACATCATCCCCCGAAACCATGAGGGTCGACCAATCAGAGAGGAGGACCGGCAGAGGGAGGAGCAGGAGGAGAGGAAGAGGAGGGAGCAGCAACCTGGTGAGGAGGAAAACACAGAGTTCAAATGTTCCTCAGATGTTCCTTGGATCATCCGTTACTCATCTGTTCCTCAGATGTTCTTCAGATCAGATGTTCCTGAGAGACTCCTCCAGTGTTTCTCAGCTCAGACATTCCTCAGATTGTTCTTAGCTCAGTTGTTCCTGAAATGTTCCTTCAGTGTTCCTCAGCTCAGGTGTCCTGTTTTTAGATCAGATGTTCCCTTGAAGTTCCTCAGCTCAGACGTTGCTCATGTGTTCCTCAGATGTTCTTCAGCTCAGACGTTCTCAGCCAAAACAGTTAAACTAAAACGAAAATTAATTTGTGTAAATGTCAAACCACTTCCTGCTTCCTCTGTGGATTTTTTCTTGCATTTTTATCAGCAGATATTTTCTTTTAAACTGGTTTTACTTCCTAAAAAAGCAACAAAAAGTATTTTTGACTTCAAAAGAAGCAGAAATGAATTCGGACTTTGCTTCTCTGGGAAGATTTCAGTCGTCCTCAGTCAACCTATTTGATGATGGCTTTATAGAGTTTGGACGTTTGTTTGATTGTACAGTGAACTTTTCTGTAATAAACAAAGATTTGCTGCTTGCCCTATTATCTGAGGGCGTTCACTCACTTTCAGGAAACTGTCAGAGGTCGCAGAAAGTTTCTCTGCTCACTGAGGCCGAGTTAAGTTCTACCTAAGAATATAATAAAAACATAAAGCTGAAACATAATAATAATAACAGTAATGATAATAAACTCTGAGATGCAAACCTCCACCAAGGCCATAGCGTCATTAAAAAAATATTCTGAGCCAGAGTACCACCAAAATGTAATTGTTTCTTGTGACAACTCAACATTTCCCGCAAAATCTGTTCATTAGTTTTTAAGTTCTGGGATCAAACAAACCAACCAACATTACCGAAAACATAACGTCCTTGGTGTAATAATAATAATAATCCTCAAGCATACTTTTTATCAGTCGACCAGGAGGACAGTGACATGTGGTCAGAAACTTCAGGACAAACTAAATCCTGACTCTCAGATTGTATATTATAAAGTTGGTAGTGTCTCCAGTACCTCTGGTCCAGTTTGTTCAACCAGCACCAGTGATGATGTGATGATGTAAACAGATCTGGATGTGGTGCAGAGCTTGACTTAGTGGAACGTGTCTGTTCCCTCTCTGGGCAGATGAGGCTGGATGATGTTTACTCTCTACAGTCAGATTAGTCACAGTTTCGTGCATCAGTTCTAGCACAGTCAGCTGATGGGTTCTACTCTGTTCTCACTACGTGTGTGTGTGTGTGTGTACATGAGGTCCAGTGAGTTGTGAAATAGCATCTTTGTTACCAGCTTCATTATTGATCAGTGAGTCCATCTCAGACACACACACACACAAATACACACCTGACAGTGGAGAGGATGATGGTCTGATAGGTCTGATGGACCTTTGGCCTCTGCTCCTTTAGTCAAACATTAATAACACACACACACACCTGTTAACAGCAGTGTATTATATGGTGTGAATCAGCACTGGGCCTGGGGTCTGTTTGGAACTTTAGGATGTGAATGAATACACCAACCAGACGTAACCTCACTGCTAAAATCTGCAAAACTGTACCTAAAAACTAAAATTAGCTAAACTGTTGCTAAAAGCCTAAATTAACTAAACTGTAGCTAATAACTAAAAGTTGCCAAACTCCTGCTAAAAGCTAACATTTGCAAACCCAAAGCTAAAAGCTGAAATTAGCAAGCCTGTAGCTAAAAGTAACACAAGGAGACAAAAATAGAGCAAGTACACTTAAGTAGATTTCTATCAATGGTTAAAATAACACAAAGTATGCAGATGTAGACTGATTGCAGAGAACATACAGACGAAACTATAAACAGGGAAACAACAGTAAATGCTGACTCAGCACTGAAACAATAAAACGTTCACAGGTATCTAATTACAGATCAAAAGAACCATAATGGGTGTAATACGGCATCTGTGGTTTCTCTGTACTGTATAGACTTCAACTCAGTGTTTGGGACAAATGTATGCTAGTGGCAGGATCCACCAAGCTGACCCTCTGAGTCTGAAGTCCAGAGGAACCATCTGTTCAACCACTGAAATGGATCCTGGAGCTGACGGGAACCCTCTGATAGTAGGGCCATATGTCAGTAAGCCTCAGGTTAAATGCCTTTCCACATCTGGGATTGGCCCCAGCACGATCTCTGCAGAATCAGGAGCTCTCCCTCATAAGTGAAGATTAATCTCCTGGGCCTGGTGGTCCTGGTGCACCACAGTGGAGGAGAACCAGAATCAGCTCCAAGTCTAAAAGCACCCATTGTCTCCACCTGGGTAATTCTAGACCACAGGAACCTTTTCAGTTTTCATAAACAAGTTAAATACCCATCCATCACCTGCCCTGTTTAAAACTGCATTTATGTTGTAAACACCAGCTTCTTTAGCTGATGAATCACATTTTTGACACATTTACCAAAATAAAACAGGAGAGAGATGATGTAAGAAGTATAGCCTGTTTTAATTACAAAACTACTACAGAATTTTAAACAACGCAGGCCAAAATAAAACAGCTTAAGCGGAATTACAGAAAACAAAGATGACACAGATCTAAAAGAAACCACAGAGGGACAACTTATTGAACTCAGCTCTGAGGTGGCATCAACAGAAGATTGATAAAGTCTGTTTTTTTAACAAGACTTATCATTTATTTTCGGTGTTGTTGTTGATTTCTGCTCCTTTATGTTAATAACTGTCCTTGAAATGGTCAGGTTATGTTGACTGATATGAGTGTGTTAGTTAACAGAAAGAGTTTGCGATGCAGTGCAGCCTGGTTGACAGGATGAGAGGAATGGATGCTGCACTTCTCTGGCTTTAGTCTGGGTTCATTTCTGCAGAGCCTCTGTGCTTAGTGGTGTGGACTTCAAAGACCCCCTCACAGGATGAGTGTA
>NC_051438.1:5677604-5690774 GCF_001649575.2 Kryptolebias marmoratus
CCCCTATACCCCCCAACACACACACACACACACAGACCCCAGCTGCATCAGCTGAGAGGTGATGAGGGAGAAAAGAGCCCTGCTGCAACACTGATTCCAGCCAAAGGACCTGCTTCCCCTGTCTTTATTTGTTCTGTATTTATTTTCTTTATTTTGTTTTCTTTATTCTTTTTCTGTAGTTTTACAGAGGACACACACACACAGAAAGTGAGTGTGAGTGCAGCTGCTCCTCTTTCAGCAGTAATGACTCTTAAATACACCAGCTGCCTTTCAATTACAGCCCTTCTGAGTGAGTGTGTGTGCTGAGGGATGGTTGAAGGTCCAGTCAGATCCAGGGTCATCCCAGCTCATGACTACCCACACTCACACAAGCTTAGCTGGGGTCAGTGTTTTGACAGAGCAGAGAGTCCATCACCATCACAGTGTAATTACTTTGAATGACTGCAGGTTTATCTCTGATTCCTCTGTCGTCCATCATTAACCGGAGGCTTCTCTTCGTTTAGATCGTCATTACTCTGCCTTACAGCCAACATTATGACATTACACTTTTCATTAAAGCCACAATAAGATCCAAATTAGCCAGCAGGACACAAACTGAGCCGTGTGAGCTCATTTACCTTATCAGCTGTAATTACTTCATTACACTTCTCAGTCAAATTGCTTTTTGTCCAACTCTCAAGGTATAATGACTGCAGATAGTGAAAATATAACCACAGACCAAGCTTCTCTGTCAACATCTAAGAGTTTACAGTCTTTGTTTTCATTCAGAAGCTGGTCCTTTACTTTTAACGTTTCACACAGTTGGAAACAGGAAGCATTTCTTCAACATTTTTTTTAGGTAAGTTCAAATCCATTCTTGCATGCTCATCAGGTTAGGGTTAGGGTTTATTCATTCTGAAGGAACATTTAATGGTCAGATGAGTTAAAAATATACTTGAATCGGCCACGACAACCAGTGACTCTAGGAACATTGTACCCACTTTTAAGCATGGTGGTGGTAGGAACATTCTCTGGGGTTGCCAGGCTGCACAAAGAAATACAAGAAGTCCAAAAGTTGATGTCAAAAGTGAGGGTCTAGGCTTTTAATTCAGTTTAGTAACAATATGTAATACAGTTGGTCTGGGTTAGTCATGGAGTTCCTCAGAGTTTGGTGCTTGGACCAATACTCTTCACTTTATACATGCTTCCATTGGATCAGAGTCCTGTGGTGGTCTGGGCTTGGATCAGAGTTTTGTAGTTTTGAAGAGGGAAGAGGTTTTGGATTTAACGGTTTATGATCTTACGGGTTAGATGACCTCTGGACCTCCTCCCCTCATTTTTTTAGATTGCTCTCTGTGGTATGCTCAGTGCAGAGGGTGCTCAGTACTCTTACAAACCTTTATTGAACTGACAAATGTTGGGATATTTAAGAGCTTCAATCTTCCTGACAGCCTGTTATACAAAGTTCCCCATTGCTCACTTTGCATAAGGTGAATATAAAAGTGTTCGCTTACCTCTCCTTCTGCTGAAGAAAACTGTAAAACAGGAGGCCTCCCCGCAGTGACAGGACTGTCCCTGTGTCGCAGACTGGCGTGATGCTGAGCTAATGCGTGACATTGAAGCTGCAACGGGTGAGGACCTTGGTTCCGATCGGGTGTCGGGGAAGAAAAGGAAAGGGAAGAAGAAGAAGTATCCCAACCTGAGTGATCTGAAGCAGAGCAGCAACACATCACGCTCCAGGCTGGAGAAAAAAGTTTTCAACAAGTATGTGAACACCACTCAGAGTGTGTGTGTGTGTGTGTGTGTAACTGGTTAAACTGGAGTTAATGATCTTTTTGTCCTGTCTCCACCAGGAGCTCCATGCGCAGAGTGGCTCAGGTGATGAGTAAAGCTGACCGGAGAAAACACGACAAGTTCTCCAACCAGTTTAACTATGCTCTGCACTGACATCCATTGGGCTCGATGTGTCTCCTGATGTTTGGTAAAACTCCCCTCCAGATGTGGTCTAGATGTTCGGAGCAGGTTTCAGTCTGCTGAAGCCGACGTTCAGTGTCTAGAACCATCAGAGGTGTTTATCTGATCTGTTTTTCAGATTCAGATAACTGAAGGAAGCTTCACAGCACTATTTTTAAAAGCAGCTGGTTTGATAGAAAAGCAGAAGGCTTAATGTTGTGAGAAATTACTGACTAAATATTAAGTTAATATTGCCTTTATGTCTGTATTGTATTGAGTCTATTTGTACTTTTTTATCTTTTTTTTTCCTGATGATTTTGTTTATTGATCTTGTATTGTGGGGATGGTGAAGACGCTGGGTTTAAAATAAATGTGTTAGAATCATACCTGAAGAAGACTGCTCCTCCTCCTCTTCCATCTCCATTCATTGTTGTGTTGCTGTCTGTGTTGTTTTTCTAAGTTTTAATCAGGATCATTGAGACAAAGTGTGAAACCAAGAAATGAAGAATAAACATAAACATGGGCCAATAAATATCTCATTAAATTTAATAAAACATTCAGAAAAGTTTTGGTTTTCAGTGAGACAAACAGGACAGTTCACACCTTTCCACTGCAAAAAATGTTGCTTATTTACAATTAAAGTTCAGTAATTCACAACACAATAAAAAGAAAATGTTTGGATTTTGATTTAATCTTAAACATTACATTCTACATTTCCCACAAGGCAACTCATTAATTACCTTCATTAATTTGTTCTGCATGATAAAACCCCTCAGCTGTTAAACTGCAGCCTCCTTCTGTTCAGAAGGTTCAGAAATGTCTAATAATGACCACCAGGGGAAGGTGCTTAGTGCCCTGAAGCAGACGTGCAGACCGGTCTGAGTGCTCATGCTGAAACCATCAGAATCGTTTCTGAACAGGACTACAGAACAACAAAAACTGTGACGTTCAGGGTGAAGCATTCAGAGAAGCTAATGGACAGGGGAATGGTCTTGGTTCTGTTGGTGTTTACATGGAGAACCCAAAACGACAGGTATGTTCAGGTATCATCTCTGTTCAGAAACAGGGGAGGACCTGGGTTCTGATCGGGTGGCATGGGAGAAAAGGGAAACCCTCCATCTAAAGGTCGGAAGGATTGGCAGAAGTTTTGGATCTGGTTTGAAAAGAACAGACTGTTTTTCTGATTTCTGACCCATTTAGAGAAACATAGGACAAAAGGAGCAGAACCTTTGCTCAGTGTATTTCATTTACTTTGCTTCCCCATCCTGTTTCTGATTATACTGGAGGTTTCTTTTTGTTAAAGGAGTCATTTCTCTGCCCTGTGCTGCTCAGGATGGGGGCTTGAATCTCATCCACTCCTGGTGCCCTGCCATCGAGGAGCTTTCTATCTACCTCGGTGACCTCTGCCAAGCTAATGAACTTGTTGTACCCTGATTCCTCAAAATCTGCCTTCTCAAAGGTGGACATGACAACTCATCCTCAAAGTTTTTATTTCACCATCCAACAATATCTCCAGTCTGGGTTTGCAGTTCCCCACCTGAACCAATGGAAAAAGGCCTGCGTTCCTTTTATAATTCGTCAAATAGTGGCCAGGTGGTAATCAGCTGACAACTGTGTCCCTCTTTTTATCCAAGTGTCAAAGACATAGGGCCTGATGAAACAATTACAAAATCTTTCAGCAACCTTTGGCCTAAGGTGCCTGGAACCAAGTACACTTATGGACCACCCTATGCTCGAACATGGTGTTCATGATGAACAGCCCATTCTGAGCACAGAAGTCTAACAACAAACAACCGCTCAGATTCAGATGTGGGTGGTTGCTCCTCCCAATCACCCCCCTTCAGGTGACTCTGCCATTGCCTACTTGGGCACTGAAGTTTCCCAGAACAGAATCCCCAGATGGCACCCCTTCCAGGACCATATGGAGACTCCAAGAAGGCCAAGTAACCTGAACTCCTGTTTGGCCATGAGCACAAACAACAGTCAGATCCTTCCCTCCTGCAGCTTGAAGCCACAGAGAGGCGACCCTCTCTTTAACCAGGGAAAACTCCAACACTCAGGCACTCAGCTGGGGGCTTGTGAGTATCCCCACACCCGCCTGATGTCTGTCTCCCTGGCCAATTCCCGAGTAGGAAAGAGTCCAGTCCCTGGAAATCAGTCTCACCAAAATAACAGGATGTTGTGTTCCCTAAAACATACTGAAGAAATCTCACTGAGACAGAGAGGCTTTCCTTTGACTCTAAGGTTTTAGGTCTTCTCCTGTCTGGAGGTTTGTTTTGGACAGGGATCCCATATATTTTTAAGGTTTCATCTTTAAATCTCCTTTTGTATTAAAGTTTGTTTGAATATTTTTTTTTACACCTATTAGTTTTTGTCACGTTTGGTGCTCTTTGAACCAACATTCGATCAAGTGACTGACACGTTTGGGGGGAGGGGGGTGTTTGGAAAGTTACATGTTCTATCTGATGGCTTTAAAGTCCCAACACTCAAACAATGGATGTCTCAGTCTGATATTTGTCTTTTCACCTCCTCTCTCCTTTTGTCTGTCCTCATCTCTGGTAGACCCAACACAAGAAAACCAAATACCTTCTGCTTGATTTAACAGGACAGAAAAGTTGAGCTGAATCTTTGAAATACACCCTAACCCTAACCCCCCCATTTGTAAACCTGTTTTTATAAAAATGGATTTTTTTGTGATATGAGCTGAATGAAATCATTTGTTTTAGATTTAAACCCACTTTTAGAAAAGTTTCACGTCACATTTCCTGCGGCTTCACTTTTTAAAGATTTTGATAAAACAATCTCAGTGAGAAGCACAGAAAACATCAAACTTCTGAGTCTGAGAGCCAGCTCAGTGACTGACTGATGACGTGTTTAAATAAGAACCAATCAGAGCTCAAACAGGTGATTCAATCGGGCTTCAACCTTCCTCCTCATCTGACGAATAAGGGGTTGATGTCCCCCACCTGTTTAGAACATTTGATATGAACCAGAACCATTTCAAAGGGATTTTCTCTGTTTAATGTCAACATTTTTTTTCTATGAAAACACAGCGTGTTGGGCTGAGGAGTGGATCGGTCCAACAAACTGAATAACTAAGAGAAACAATCACAGCTGACTGACACGACAGATTCTTACATTATAAAGAAACATTCAGTGTTTAGACGGACTTTAATCAAACAGGAAGAAGAAGAAATGAGCTTCTCACACTTCCTCTTCAGAACAATGAGCTCCAAACTGTCTGTAAATATGAGGACCTGAAGTCTCCCGGGTCTGGCTGGGCGGGGGTCTACAGATGAGTGCTGTAGAAGGCAGGGGCAGCGTAACTCTGTGTCCCCAGCATAAATGGAGATAGGACGTGGCTGGCTGTCAGGAACGGCAGCTGGACCAGGCTCCCTGTGGGGGGGTGATGGTGGCCCGCGTAGCCAGCGTGCATGGCCAGGTGCCCGCTGACTGGGGGGGACGGGCTGAGAGGACTGAGGCCTCCCAGGCCCCCTCCTGATCCTCCCCCTGCCCCGCTGCCCCCTCCTCCTCCTGCTCCGGTGGGGGCAGAGGTGTCAGCCCCGGGGTTCTGCTTCTTCCACTTGGTCCGACGGTTCTGGAACCAGATCTTGACCTGGGTCTCGGTGAGGGACAGGGACAGGGCCAGGTTGAGGCGCTCACACACTGACAGGTACCGTGTGGACTTGAACTTGTTCTCCAGCGCCACCAGCTGTTCGTAGGTGAAGGCAGTCCGAGCCCTGCGGGGCTTTCCCGACTTTGAGTCGGAACCAGAGCGTTTCCTCTTAGGTTTGGCTCCCGGGCCCCCATTGCTCTGGCCGCTGCTGATCTGAGCTGTGGGGCTCCCGCTGCGGCTCTTGGTGTCTCTGTTGGAGTCTGGGTGGCTGTGGGGGCCCAACTCTCTGTCTCCGTTGGTGGGAAGGGCCGAGCTGCTCTCCTCGCTGCTGTAGGGTCCATCTGGAGCCTCGGAGTCTGGGGTCCCAGACCTGTGGTAGTCCTCCTCATCTGGGCTTCTGTACAAAAAGGCCTCCTCTAAAACACATACACATACACACACAACAAGAGGTCATGTAAATACCAAGTGACAGCACCCTCAACAAGTGGTTTATCACCAGCTGCTGCAATTAACTAAATATTTCTGAAGTCAGAGTGTGAATAAGAACAGGTCGGAGATATTGTGTGAGACCATGCAGAACGTTATCATGCTGTGGTAAATGAAGGACTGACTGCCTCAGCAGTTGGACCAGGACTCTAAACCTGCAGACTCAAAGGAGCCATTTTTGCTTTTTCTGCCACAAAAAAAAAATTGTCCAAAGCCGCAAAATGAACTGAAAAATATAAATAACACAAAGCAGAATGTGTTGTATCAATAGTACAAATTTAAAACTATCATTGGTTACATTATGAAACCAACAATTTACAACAGATTGTTGAAATTATTTGTAATATTTTTGTGTAAACAAAATAGAAAATATTAAATTTTACTAATTTATCCCCTTGATCAAATTTAAATGCCAGACCTGTGAGTATTTATGCTATACTTATGTATGATTTTTAACATAAGTATTCCTCTGAAATAACAAAGGATGTCCTAATAAATTATTAGTCAACATTAAAACTGTGACTAGATTGATGAATATTTGTCACTTATTTCCTCTGATAAAAGCTTTATAAAATAAATAAAACCTTAATTGACTTCATTTTATTTTATTTTACTGTCTAAATATCTACTTTTCTTGTTTTTCTTTATTGCGTGGCGGGTTGTGTTTTGGTCTGTGATGTGTGTAGAGGAATGTGTGTATCTAATTTTTAAATAAAGTTTTATTTTAAGAAAGACCTAATAAAGGCCGCTCTGCGCGCGCCCCTAAAACCCGTTAGTGTGCACGTGGTCCGCAGATTTACGCCGAAGTTGAAATCATTTGAAGTTGTGCGCAGCGCGCGGAGCCGCTCCGCCGGCAGCCTGGTTCCGACACACGGCGGAGGTTTCATTTGCTTCGTGTTTTTCCTGGTTCCTGCTGTGAGGCTGAGCCCAGCTGTCGCTCCGCTCAGCCTCACAGCAACATGGAGGCCGTGCGTGGAAACCTGCTGCCGCCAGGCCTGAACTCCGCGCGCCTCTCTGCCACCGCAGCGCGCGCTGCTTTCTGTCTGAAGGGGCCCGAACAGGCACCAAAGACTAGCTTGATAATATCGTTCTCTCACATATTTACATAAATTTAAACAAACAAAAAACTGCTAAAGCTAGCTCTTTCTTTATTATTATAAATATTAATATTTTTTTTAATTTCTAAATTACTTTTAGTCAAAGCCACAAGGAGCCAAATGTGGCCCCAGAGCCGCAGGTTGAAGACTCCCGACCTATTCGATTAAAACTTAGACACAGTGGTGTCCAACAGGACAATGATTTCTGGTTTCTGATTGGATAAAACATTAAAAACTGATTTCCCATTGGATAAATCAGCCAACCCTAAGGAATGGCCTTCCCTATGCCCCGCCCTCAACCTGATTGGACAATCTGTGCTCAGTTTAAAGGCCAGATCATCCCACTTTGTTCAGACGTGTTCCTGTCATTAAATTCAATATTATCTTATTGTTTTTTTTCCTATAAATGGCACAACTTCTTAGATTAAATATTTAACTTGTTTACTGTGTTCCATTATAAATAAAATTTGGGTTTATATTTGCAAATCATTGAATTTAGTTTTTATTTCTATTTAACAGCCCAACTTTGTCAGAATTTAGGTTTTAAGTGATCTACAAAATACTCCAAGTTAATAAAGTTAAATGGGGTTAAATCGATTTATTTTAAATCATTCTAAAGGAAGAAAGACAAGGTATGTGTGCATATGTATTCACCCCCTTTGCTTTGTTCAGCCTTCATCTCCATCAACATGAGTTCAATGAGATCTAAGAGTCAGATGATCTCAGTATTTATCCACCTGTTCTGATAGAGGCGTTAGACTGGAGTTCTAAGTAAAAGGGCTACAACCAAGCAAGACATATCATGAAGACCAAGGAACTCTCCACACAGCTCAGAGACTAAGTTGTGGAGAAGAACAGATCAGGGTTGGGTTATAAAAACTATCCCAGAACTCTGAACGTCCCACAGAGCTCCATTAAATCCATTATTAGCAAATAAAAAGATGAAGCTGCCACAGCAAACCTGCCAAGAGAGGGTCGACTAACAGAACCCACAGAGGAGGGGAGGAGGACATTAATCAGAGAAACATCCAGGAGGACAAAGACAACCCTGATGGAGCTGGGAGGACCTGTCCATAGGACCACTAGAAGAACACCATCCCTACAGTGAAGCATGGAGGTGGCAGACTTAGTTAAAGGAAAACTGGATGTTCAGAATATATAGAAATTATTGAGTGAAATCTGTTTGAGTCTTCCAGAGATCTGAGACTGGGACAGAAGTCCACCTTCCAGCAGGACAATGAGCCTAAACCCTCTGCTGAAGAACACTCCACTGGTTTAAGGAGAACCAGTTAAAGGTCCTGGATGATCCAATCAAAGTCCAGACCTCAGTCCAACTGAGAATCTCTGTTGGACACAAGCAGCAGCCGTCCAACCTGAAGGAGCTGCAGCAGTTTGGTCCTGAAGAACGAACAGAAAGTCCAGGTTAGATGGACCAAGACCACAGAGACAGAGACCTGATGGTGGAGCTGCTGCAGCAGGTGGAGACACAGGGGGTGGATACATAAGCACGTACTACTTTTCAACTTTAATATATTTTTAATTATTTAAAACAAGTTATTTCTCCTCACTTAAGTTAAGTATTTAGAAGTTTTTTTGTGAAATTATTTATTTTAAACAAAATAAAAATCTAATTTAGTTTCATGTTTTAAGGCAACGAAACAGAAAGATTACTAAGGGGGTGAAAATTTTTGCTACAAATTGTTGCTGTATTTGGACATGTATGCATAATTCTGACCCTGATCAGACAAAATGTACAAGAAATATAAGATTGTTCTTAAAAAGAGTAAAAAGAAACATTAATGTGATGTTAATGTTTCTATCAGGAATGTTTTTATTATTTATTTATTCTGAACATCTTTAGAATTTTTTTTTCTTGTTTTAGTTTTATATTTTTTGATTATTTGAATATTTGACAGAACTTTGTTTTGTTTTAGTTTCTTTTTCTGAAACGATTTCATTGTTTTAAAGGCTCAGATAAATCTGTTTGAAATAAAGCAGAACGTTGTTCTCTGTCTGGAGCCAACATGTTCTGGAGACTTGAACCGGTTCTGACATGTTTCCAGAGTTCTGATCCACTCGATCAGTTCGGATCAGAACCTGATTCTTGGCGCTCCCACCTTCACATCACGTCTCATTAACACGCCGAGGAAAGTGGAACCACCCTGCTGAGGAACCAGAGAGTTCTGGTAGTTGGAGGTGAAGCCCCGTTCACACACGATGGCTCTGACTGCTAACTGAACCCAAAACCCCGGATCTGGATCACATTTGGTTCTGGATCTCTGAGTTTCAGGAGGATTTTAGTTTGGTGTTTAACAGAAAAAAAAAACCATGAGAATTTTTGTTGCGTTTCATCGTTTTACTTCAGAATCATTTATTTATATATACATATTTTTGTATTTCTGTTTTGCAGCAAATGATCCGAGCGTCTGCATGGAACCTGGAGACGGTCCAGACTCGTTCTCCGTCCTTCCTGGGTCCTGATGGTTCAGAACCTTGACCACTTCCCTCTGCGTGTTACTGAGACGTGATCATTTCTGCTGCTTTCAGCTGGAATTATTCATCTGCTACTGCAGAAAGGCCTTCAGGCTGCAGCTCCACGAATGAATGAATGAATGAATAAACAAGCAAATAAATAAATGTGTAGACTGAGGATGAATATAAAAAAATGGAACCATTGTTTGTTTTTTTAATACTCTAAAATTATATAAAAATCTCCTTCTGATTTTTACCCTCTGACCTCTGACCCCCCCAGTAAAAGTCCCACTGCAGGAGGCCGATCAGATTTAAAATCTGAAGGAAAAACAAAAACAAAAACAGTCAAAATGAGTTTGTGTCTCCGTTTCTCTGATTCAGGAAAAAACAAGAAATGAAATATTCTAAACAGAGACGACTTGTTCTGAATTTTCAGCCATATTAAAAATAAATCAATTAAAATATTAAGAGAACTAACCTGAATTATTTACAGGTGGTTTTTTTTACAGGTGTTCAGCTCTAATAAATTCAACCCTTCACTCTGATCTTACAAGACGTCACTTTGAGATAAATAGATTGTGCGTTGTGAGTCTCTGTCAGTAAAATATTCTGTCAAAAGCTCAAACATTAAATCTGGTTTCTTCTCCATCGTTCATCAGAATCATTTTGTTTGACGCCAGAATCAGAATCTTTAAATCAAGCTGCAGTTTGGAAACAAAACAGAAAATTAGGAATAAATAAGAGATTTATTCTGAAACAGCTCAAAGTAAAACCTGATCAAAACAAATCATTTCTAATGTTCCCACAGAACAATCAGAAAGTAAAGAAACAAATTATGCATCAGAACATAAAATATGGAACTAAACTTATTGTTTGATTTTTTTGTTTGGTTGTTTCTGATGGTTGAAGATGTGGAAAAATATATATATGAAAATACAGTTCTGTTTGAAAATAAAGAACCTTTTATTTTAAAAAAGTCAGACTATAAATAATTGAGTAAAACTAAATCCAAATAATAAAAAAGAAAATCAAACAGAAAAATAAAAACCAGACGGAAATAACTCAGACACACACACACACACACACACACACACACACACGCACACACACACTATGTTTAACTAAACTCCAACTGGATTTTTTTAGTTTAGTGTAGATTTTTAAATTTTTTTGTCAGATGATTTATGGAGTTTTAATTTCTATTTTTGGTTAAATAAATAAATAAAAACACTTCAGACTCTGAGCTGGACTCTTCCGGTAGTTTCCCGCCACGGTTCTGACCCGTTCCCGCTCTAACCCGGTTCTGGTTCCTCCTGTTTCACACTGAAACACCACGCCAGGAATTAGACGGGGCCTCGAGGAAAATTGAAATGTCCTGAAACGACCGGAGCGTTTCGATCCTGAATGAATGAATGAATGAATGAATGAATGAACGAACGAATGAATGAATGAATAAATGAATTAATGTGTTATAAAATTAAAAGCCAAACCAAACAAATGCTTTAGATAAAAAGCCTAAACCCAGATTTCACCGGAAGCTGACCCTGTAAAAACTGCTGACCTCAGAGCAGAACCTTCAGGCTCGGCTCGGTTCGGTTCGGTTCGGTTCGGTCCCACTTACTGCTCTGGTAGTCGTCTGCCCCGCAGCAGCTCCTGCCGGCCTCCTCGCTCCTCTCCCCCCGGAGGCTCATGAGCTGCTGCTGCCGGCGGCTCGTGAACTTGTTCGGGTCCAGGATGTCCAGAACCGAGAAGGACGTGGTTCGGTGTCCGGGGAGACCCTGGAGACCAAGAGACGTCCGGGTTACAGAGCCGTTTGTCCACCGGTCCAAACATTCATTCATTTAGTTATTCATTTATTCATTTTGAGTCTTTTCTGCACAATATTTTCAGTCCATTTATTATTATTATTATTATTATTATTATTATTATTATTATTATTATTATTATTATTATTATCATTATTATTATTATTATTATTATTATTATTATTATTATTATTATTATTATTAATAATAATAATAATAATAATAATAATAATAATAATAATAATAATAATAATAATAATAATAATAACAATAAAAGGTGTAAAGCTACAGTGAAACAGTAAAGTGGGTCCAGGCGGTCTGGATTCCTGCTGAGGATCAGAAGGTTTTTAGATCACTTAATGTTGAAACTAAAACAATAATTCAATCTTAATTAATTCATCTGGAGTTCTGGATTATTTTAATATGAAAATAAAGCCGGAAGACATTTTATTTATTTATTTATTTTAACAAAATAAGAAGTTTTTCATTTCTTTGATTTAATTAAATAAAAACCATCAAACATTTCAGACATAAAACCTTTATTATTATTATTATTATTATTATTATTATTATTATTATTATTATTATTATTATTATTTACATCAAGGCTAAGACATCGGACAGTTTTTATGAAACACGTTTTTTTAATTGTCTTCCCTGAACGTTTTTATTTTTCGATTGATTTCTTCCCTAACAAACATCAGACATTTATTTCTTCAGAAACTTTTCTTGACTTCAGCTGATTTATTCTGATTCTGTAAAATCAGATGATCATTAATAAATCTATCTGTTTGACTCAGTCCAGACTGTGCAGAACCACATCTAAACGGACCGGACCCGGTGTGAGGCCCGGTTTGTTTTCATGTAAAACCAAATAACTGAGACCGGAACCAGGTTCAGACCCCCTCACCTGTCAGGCCTGAGAGGGGGTCCTGAAAGTCTAAGAGATGTTTAAAACTAGGCCCGGGTCTCTGTGTGGACCGTCATGCTCCTCAGAACCTCCAGGAGGTTCGGACCCCTACCTGTTGTTGCGGGACTAACACCGGGTTTGTCGGCGGAGGTTCCGAATGGTTCTCCCCGGCCTGAGCCTCTCTGCCTCCGGACACCGAGCCGGAGAAGATCCGCTTGTCCCCGGTACCGGCTGAGTCCAGCATGTCCCCATTGTCCGGACCCACCAGGGTCTGCAGTCCGTCCGCGCAGTTCGGAACCTGAAGAACCGCTCTGTCCCGGCTCATTGGGGGCTGGACCAGGTCCGCCACAGGTCCTGCTGCGGTTCTGTCCCGGCTTATGACGGCCTGGATCCCGTCCGGTCCTGCTCCTCTGTCCCGGTTCATGTCTTTAGTCCTCCTGTCCCATCAGATGGGTCCAGAAGGAAAAACAGGAGGAAAAAAAAAGTTTGGATTAGCTGGTTCTAAAGGAGTTCTGAACTCATGCTGACTTCAGGAGTCCATCGCCAGGAAGCGGAACCCGGTTCTGTGGACAGGTGCTGAGCTCAGCCTCAAGGGACCAAAGTTTCTTCCTTCGGCCCGGTTCCTCCTGCTGCGTCCTCCGCCGCCCGGACTTCTCCAGACCCGGGTCTGTCGGAGCTCTCCGGCCCGCTGGGTCCCGACCCGTCCTGGGACCGGTGGGAGGGGCGTGTTGGACGGGCTCTGGTCTCCGGACGGTTCGAACCCAGAACCTCTTCCTGTGTCTCCTCGGTGGTTCTGAGGAGCTCTGTTTCTCCTCCCCTCCGTTTCTGTGGAGCTCTCCCCCCCCCTCCCCC
>NC_051438.1:5691016-5743815 GCF_001649575.2 Kryptolebias marmoratus
GGAGGGGGGCGGGGGGTCTCTTTTCTGTCCCTGATGATGATGATGATGACAACGATGAAGGTGATTATTATGATGATGATGATGATGATGAAGGCTCAGCTCTTCAGGGCAGCAGGTTCCAGGTGAAGCAAAACCTGCGAATTTTATTTCTTTTTATTATTATTATTATTATTTATATTATTATTTAATACATTTGTTTTCTTTTGCCGCTCAAGTCTGTCTAAGGTCGACTGGTGGATGATCTGTCCTGGTCCTGGTCCTGGTCTTGGTCCCGGTCCAATCAGGACCTGAATAAAGACGGTAACGTCCCGCTGCAGTGAAATATTGATTCCTAATCCCTGGCAGTCATTACTATGCCAGAAAATAATGGAGCACAGAATTGGATTTTGATTTAACACGCCACGTGTTTATTCTAATGCTGCGCGAGGACTTAATATTCTGTTGGTTCTCATTTTCAGCCACAGAGCGAGGGGGGTGGGGGCCTTAGATTTTGTTGTGGGAGACATTAAAAAAAAAGACAGAGGTGATGGGACGTCTCCCTGTCCTCCTCCTCTGCCTTTAATACACAAGGTCAGCTCCATGTAATTGGTTTGCTCAATGATCCTTAAGAGGAAAAAATTAAAAGTTGAGCAAAATAATGGCTGAAACAATGAGACATGATTAGCCAATCACAGAGCAGCACCTATTTGATCTACTTCCTGCTTCCACCACAGTCTTTATGGCTTTATTTAAAAACTTCAGTATATTAACTACATTAAATATTTACTAGACAAACAGCAGGCACACACTGCTACAGGAGTCAGCTCTGTTCTCAGCTCATCTTTATAAACTTCCTCTTTATTTTAGGGTCATCTTCATTCTGAGGTCATCATCATCAGGAGTCACCTTTACTCTGAGTTTCATCCTGAATTTGCGAATGTAGTTTTCAGTGTTCAGATGTGGACCACTTATGTAGGTCCTCCTGAACCTCTCCAGGTTCCGCAAAGTTTCTCATTCACCCGTTCATACACACAGTGACTGGGTGAAATATATCTTCCTCTATGTGGTGCTCCATTATTGGACTCAGTTCAGTTTATATACAGCACTTAGTGCCAATTCACAACAGAAGTCATCTCAGGGCGATATACAAATGAAGAAAACAAGTCAAGTCATAAATCCAATTCAAATCCAATTACAGTCAATTCACTTCCTATTATAACACATCCCATTCACATTCAGTATATTAATAAAAGTTATCTATGTAAGGAAGCCAGCAGATAATAATTATACCTCTGATGAGCATACCGGGGGCAGTGGGGGACCAGAGCCCCCACCCTTTGACTGGAGGACCACCCTGAGCTCATGAGCAGCTAGCTGTTCGTTTCATAAAGTCTGTAAAATCCAGAAGAACAGACAGCTCAGGCGAAGAACATGAGAATAAAATCGGAGACATCGAACGGGAGACAGAGAGGATGTAGATTCATGTCTTTGTGTCTGTGTGTGGAAATAAAGACAAATAAAAACTCAGCTGCTTTTAGTGAAAAGGGAACAGTTGTGGCGGTCACACCCACACAGGACCATCCCAGCGGGCGCTGTGGGAACACCCCCGAGTCACAGCCACCCCCACCCCCCACACACACCCCAACAGAGCATGACTGCATGAGTGTGTGTGTGTGTGTGTGGACCTGTGTGTGTCTTGTGTCTACAATTATTCTAATGAAGGTTAACGAGCTCTGCTCAGACTCCTCTTTATTAAATTAATCTGAGCCAGTAATGAATCATAATTACTATAATTAGCAGCTTGAGCTGCCTGATGTGGTGCTTTCATCACTTCTCCAACACACACACACACACACACACACACACACACACACACACACACACACACACACACACACATTTCCCCTGCCTTTGCTTGCTGTGAGCCTATGTTCACACAGAGCAGCTTCTTTCTCACACCAACCATGGTACATTATTAGGGGTCCAAGCCCTCAGCAGAGTTTCCATGTTTCCAGTGGAGCGTAGAAACTCATTGAAGCTGTTCTGTTTTTTTTAATTTGTTTTCTTCTCCCTATTTTTTCTCTTCTGTAAATGAAACTCAAACTGCAGCCCGAACCGCTAGGCGATATAGGACGATATTTGCAAGGTGGGAACTAGGGGTTACATACACTCAGACATGTCCACCCATAGGGGGCACTATCGTTCAGGATGACACCTTTTGACCTGTAACTACTAAACAGTAAGACTTACAATCCCAAACCTCAGATCTGTTAATTTCAACAAACATTTCTGAATAATATGAGCCACTCCCATTCCCATCTTTTTTCTTTTCCTGCCTTTATTTTAAAAGTAGATTTTACAAAATTTGCAAAACCTACTTCTGATATTTTCTACAAGGTGTAAAGTTTAATTGTCAGGAAGCTCACCTAGGTAAGTCTAGACATCAAGCTGAATGTAAGCTGTCAGGATTTGTAACAATCGTTCACAATCCATCAATCTGTGAGTATTTTCAGAATTTTATGACAAACTGGATTTTTTTAAATTTTATTTCAAGGCCTATACAGACAACTTAACATAATGACGTGAAACTACTGCTCCTAACAATGAGAAGCAAAGACAGCTCTGATTTTGATCCACTTTTTTTACAAGCCTTGAACAAATAAAAAAATAAAGTGGTATGCAGATCAGCTAGAATACCTGCCTTAGTACTCAGGGGTAAAGAGGTAAACATGTCTACGTGTAGGTGGCGCTATTTTTAAGGTTGACACATTTTGGTCATTATCTTCTAAAATAAAAGTCACATCATTAACTACTTTATATGGTAGTAATTGTTGAATAAACATATATATCTTTTTTGTCAATATAAGTTCTCTTTAAAAATTTACCATTTTTGCAGAAAGTTCCAAAATGTTAAATATATTTCTGATTACCTCCGCTTGACTTCAAGGCCAATCAGTGTAAAACGTTTTACGTAACACAGAGAGAGAATTCTGACAAAAAGCTGTTCAGGAGAAGTTATTTACTAAAATGGGAAAGTTTTATGTGCTAATAAATAAAATGGTAAAATGAGTTTATTTTTTTAATTTTTATTTATTGCAACACTTATCTGTAAAATTTTTAATGCAAAAGTAGATAATGGCTTTTTGAGTAACTGTACATATTCTAAATGCCCACCACTAGTGGGCACTATAAATTAATTAAATTAATTTTATTAAAAGTTGGGAAATTGACTAAATCTCTATGCCAATCAGCACAACACTCAGCAGGCCTCTTCTTGAGAACATCTTTCTAAGGGTTTCCAGTTCATTTTGGAGCTTTACATTTTTTTGTGAACTATGAATTTTTGTGTGTTGATGCTCCATGTGAATAAAAGTTATTACTTTTTAATAAAAAAAATGTGTCAACTTATGATTATTAAACAAACAGACTTATATCAGAGCAGGAGTCTGTTGTGAGTTTTTGTTTTGAGATTATTTAGACAAACAGTTGATTTTAAATTGATTCTTTAAATTTAGCGCAAATATTTCCAGTCAGTCCGTCCGTGTTTTACTCTTCTATTGTGATTTTTATTTGCCTAAAAACTTTTAAAGGATGTAACATGGCCGTAACAAAAAGTATTGACTCAGAAGGCAGCCACCCTTCCCCACTCATCTCTGATGTCGTTGTGTCCTACACACACACACACACACACACACACACACACACACACATGTCTGTCCCACTATCTTTGTGGGGACTTTCCATTGACTTCCATACATTTCTACAGCCTAACCCTGACCCCCACCCTAACCCTAACCATTACCAGTACATAGCTAACCCTAAACCAAACACCTTAGTCCTAAACCTAACCCCTAACCCAAAAACATCATTTCTCCTCGTGGAGACCAGGCTTTGGTCCCCACGAGGAGCAGTCAGTCCTCACAAGTTAGTATATGTTAGGAAAATTGTCCCCACGACGTAGGCAATACAAGTCCACACACACACACACACACACACACACACACACACACACACACACACACACACACACACTAACATCTAAGCACTCTGCATGTTACAAAATGCAAAGACAGTTAAAAATGACTTTAAACTAAACTAAAAAATACATAAAAAGTATATCTTCCAGGACTTTGAATAACTGCTGAGGTCAGCATGCCATCCCTGTAACCCTACTGGCTCTGCACTGGCCATCCCAGCCTCAACTAGTGTTTACACAGATAATTCTCAGATGTCCCAGTGCACTCGAAAGCAGCATTCCATCCCAGAGCTGTTCCCCCCTCTGTTCTGTCACTTCAGACTCAGCGTGCATCAGACAGATCAAAGGAATGAAATGTGTGGATAATAACGGTGTAAGGTGTGTGTAGGTAAACTGAAACAAAGTCGGTCTGTTTCTAGAAGCTAGTGGATGCTAACACATGACATGAGCCGTGCTAACAGGGAGAGAGGAGAGAGAGCTGCTAACAGCTTCCTGCAGCCACACCATGACTAAACTTTAAGAATAGTTTGGTGTCATTTCTACAATTTTACATTTCTGATCCTAATACAGCACAGTGCTGCTCCGTCAGGACAGATTATATTTTATTGTCGCCCGCTGCCAAAGGCGACAGGTGAAAGTGTTTTTTCCCCATGTGTGCACGTGTGTGTTCGCTTGTCTGGCTGTTAGCAAAATATCTCATGAACCAGTAAGCAGATTTTGTTGAAACTCAGAAAGTAATCATTGGATCTACAACCGATTAGCTTTTGGAGTCACCCCAATTCAAGACGGGCTTGACATTTCAAACATCAGCAAACAAAAATGGCTGCGACTCAGTCAGTTATAAGGATACTGAGCTGAGATTCGGAGTGGTAGTAGCTGAGAGTCACATTCTTTGAGTGCAACCACATCTCCTGTGAAATTTTTAATCGAAACGTCTGTAACTGCGTCCCTTCTCAGCACCAGGTTAGGTTGAATTTCTGGCAGGAGGGATTTATTTACACATTCCTTCAAGAAACGCTCGGCCTCTTAGAATGTAAGTCATAAATCACCAGAAACAACGGGGCTAACTTCAATAGATTTTAGCCAAGGTTCTGCATCAAAAAACTTATTCCCTTGACTTCTAAAACCAACTATTATACATTTTATTTTTATTTTCTTAGGGCAATAAGTAAACAGGAAAAAAACCTCACAAGATGTCAGAATATTGAAAATTCTTCCTCTGGAGAAGACTAAAATACAAGCAGAAAGAGATATATCAGGTAGAGGAGGTCAGAGCAAAGGACAGACTTCCCCTCCATCATCTTCCATTGTGTTTGAGCCCATGTTTTCAATTATCATATCCACTCTGACTGTCTGTCCGTTAGCAAAATATCTCATGAATCACTTGAAGGATTTTAATGAACCTCTGAAAGTAATCGTTAGATGCACAACTGAGTCGTTTTTAGAGACAATGAGCTATAATTTGGTTTTGATGGTAGCTGTTAGTGATCCTGAAGACATACCAGGTGTGACTGCTCACAGTCCTTCAGTTATTTGTTTTAAACTTTCCCATAAAATGTTGGGAATAATATCTGTTAGCAAGATATCTCATGAACCACTGGGTGGACTTTAATCAAACCTTTAGGAAGTAATCTTTATATGCACATCTAAAACCGATTACCCTTTGGAGTCAGGTGATTCAAGATGGCTGCTACAGCTACCTTAGAAAATGCAAAGTTGGCTAAGACAATTTTATGGCTATCAACACACAGTTTTGTGTGGTTGTTGAAAAGAACGATTACCAACAAATCCTCTGACCGCTAGCAAATCGCTCAGTTCTTTGTTCTAATTTTTGCAAAATATTGTTGGGGGACAATGTTTGTTTGCAAAATATTTCAAGAACCACCAAACAGAAAAACTCTCAGAGAAAAATCATTGGATGCACGTCTTCAAATGATGAACGTTTGGAGTAATTCTGATAAAATATGGCCGCCACGGCTAAATGCACCAGGCCCCTTCAAAACATCACCAGGAACCTTTTGAGTTCAATACTTCTTGTTGTGGTCATTTTCTGCCTCTCACTCCATCCCGTTCCTTTCAACCGTTCTTTTGTTTCTCTATTTGTGTCCTTTGAAGGTTCCATATTTTAGATCAGTCCTTCTCCTCTTCCCCATTCCAAGAGTAATGACCCTCCAGGCTGCACTAACACACTGACCCCCCCACCCTCACCATGCACACACACACACACCCACACACACGCACACACACATACCCACAGTCAGACACTCAGATAACATCTGACCTGAAGAATTAATTAAATATGATAGCTGATTAAAAATAGCATAACTAATAGTGTAATATCTCAAGCTGTCGTTTTTAATAGTCAACATTGTGTGTGTGAGTCTTATCTGCTGCAGACAGACGCTCTCACTATTGATTCCTGTTCATTTCAGTTGTCAGGCAGACCACTCATCTCATCTGGAATCATTAAAGTCTCCGGCTCTCTGCCTGTCTCTCACTCTCTCTGGGCCTCGCACCTGCTTTCCTTACGAACACACATTTCATTTTCATTCATTTTGATTTCAGCCCCGTTTTCTGACTGAAGCGGTGGAGCGGCTGAGAGCACACAAGGAATCCTGCAGTAACTCAGAAGAACATCATCAGCTAATGGAGAGTCCTTTTTATCTTACAGCTACATTTTTGTTTAAGAAAGATATAACACACACACACATACACACACGTCAGCAATTCCTTAATACTGAATAAACAGTTGGTATAGTTTAGATGGTCCTGGGTTTAATTCAGCGGGGTTGGAGGTCAGTGTAATGTAGTTTAATTTAGTTTTATTCCGTTTTAGTTCAGTTCAGATCAGCTTAGTTCAGTTTAGTTTAGTCTAATTTATTTGAGGTTTAATTTCTTTTAGGTTAATTTTCTTGGTTCAGTATGGTTCAGGTTTAGTTTAGTTCAGTTTAGATGGCAGCTGAGAGCACAGAGGCCAAATTTCACTAATTTATGGAAGAACATCATCAGCTAACGGAGAGTCCTCTGAGTTTCAGATCTGTAGTTCAAGAAAGATTAAAAACACTCATGGCAGCAATTCTTTGAGACCAAAGAAACAGTTTAGTTTAGGTTGTTTTTGTTCAGTTTGGTTTGGTTTTAGTTAAGCTTAGTTAAATTTTCTGGTTCAACTTGGTTGGTTTGAGGTTAGTTTAATTTAGTTTAGTTCAGATCACTAGTTAAGTTTAGCTTCATTCATCTTGGTTTTGAGTGGTTCAATTTAGTTTAGGTCAGGTTGTCTTGGTTCAGTTCACTCGGGTTTTAGTTTAGGTCAGTTCAGTTTTGTTAAGTTTGGTTTAGGTTTAGTTTACTTTAGTTTAACTCAGTTTAGTATGTCTTAGTTCAGTTGGTTCATTTTAGTTTAGTTTAGTTTTATTTAGTTCAGTTCAGTTTGGGTTTAAGCTTAGTTTACTTTAGTTTTCTTTGTTTACTGAGTTTTAGTTTAGTTTATTTTGTCTTGATTCATTTCAGCTCAGGTTTAGTTGAAATTGGTTTGTTTTAGTTTAGTTTGTATTCGTTCAGTTCAGTTTAGTTAAGTTTAGTTTTAGTTGTTTTTGTTCAGTTTGGTTTGGTTTAAGTTTAGTCTAATTTATTTTAGTCTAGTTTAGTTGAGCTTAGTTTGTCTTGGTTCAGTTTCATTCTTGTTTAGGTTAGTTTGGGTGCTGATCTTTGTTTGTCAGATAGTGTATGTTGTTCTGCACTAGCAGCATTCCTCTGCACACACCAGTTTAACACATGCAGTTGTTCCAAAAACCACTGAAGTTACGTATTGTAGAAAATCAACTTCAGCTTGTGATTGTGGGTTTGAACAAAATCCCTACAGAGTGACTGGTTTGTCTTATTGAAGCCACTGCGTTGAGTGTTTTGGCTTTTAGATTACGTTGAACACATGGCTACAAACAGAGAATTACACAGAGGAGGTTCTCTATTCAGACTGAACCCAACTAGGAGTGGAAACATTCAGGAAATGACAACACTGATGGGGACCATTACAAAACAGACAGGAGAGTAGTAAATGAATAAAGATGGAAACATTTTCACGCATCATTCAATATTTTACTAGCTGTGTTTTTACAGAAAGGTGGAACAAAGGAGACATGAACTAATGGACAATTGGTGAAGATGGACAGGTGACTAGGAGGCAGTGGTCAGGCTTTATGGTCACTTGAGTATTTAATGGTGGAAGTCACAGCTCAGTGTTTTTGTGAGCACGTTTCCAGTCAGTGAGTGTAGCTACACACAGCGCTGACATGTACACACTGTCCTTTAACACACCATCATCATTATCCATGTGAAGCTGCAACTTCTATCAGTAAATAAACCAAATGAGACACATGAACAAAAAAGAAAGGTTTTTTTTACACCTGATGACAGTATTTGTAGTTGTTTCAATTCCTGTTGTTCCTCACGTGTATCATGAACTCGGAGCTACAGCTTTAGGTTTTTGTCACACATTTTTTTCCAGATTTGCCACATTAGAACAATCAGATTACCAGTGTGATTTAATTAAACTTTTCTTTATTTTCACCAGATTGAGGGGAAGTCTCAGTCTGATGATGGTGCTACAGAAAAGATTACTCTCTATGGGGAATAAAAAAAACATGTTCAATTAAGTGATCAAAGAAATACCAGCCTGTACATCTCTTCATTTTCACTGTCAGTTAAAATAAACCTCTTTAATCCATCACAAGCAGAAAAGGAAACCGTCTGACTTCAGGATTCATAGCTCTCAGCTGAATCTGTTGAACTGGACGATTTAATGTTTCTAATATTCTTGTACAAGGCCTCAGAGTGATTGTGGTTGAGCTAACAAACAATGACACTGAAACTGCTGACCAGGCAATGTGCTTCTACACACCGTGAACCTGCAGATCAATGTTTATGAGCGATCACGCTCCTGACAGAGCAGGAAATGATGTCAGCCAATAAGTGTAAGCTAACATTAGGAAATGCCTTTTTATTAACTGCTAATTGATTTATCAGTTAATCATTCATCTGCCACTCCAACTTCACTGCTGCCAGAAAACAATGAACTTCTGCTTCACTTCTGTCAGTTCAGACCCTGAATCAGTGCAGTCTCTGGACTCCAAATGTTCTTGAACAGGTCTTCTGAGTCCTGAAGGTTTATCTAAACTTAAATCACTTCAGCCGCAGACTAATAACCCTCAGAAACACATTTTTCTTTTCACTCATTTTTAATTTCAAGGTTCTTGCTTCAGAGTGTTACCTTTGCTTAATTATTGTTAAATGAATATAATTGTTTAAATCAGGTTCAGATAAATTTGGGTAATTACTTGGTACTAAAATCAGGAATATTTCACCCAAATTTTGAGTGTTACTTTTCTTTGTTGTTGTTGATTTGTTATTGTTTGTTTGGAATTTTAATTTGGTTTAGTTTTAATTTTTGTAATAAAATCTTAAAACACAATAATGGTCTCTTTACTGATATAATGAATATGATGCAGAATTCCCTGTATTGACCGGATTTAGCCCTCAAGTGTTGACATATGATAAACAATAAGGGTTAATAAATTAAGTAATCTGAATATTGTTGACTGACACATTTGATCTGGTGCATATAAGGTGCTGGAAAAGTATCACCCCTCTTTTATCCTCATCCTTCTGCTACAATATTAATGTTATTAAAAAAAATAATAGGGATTTATCACTTAAACCAATTATATCACATGACACTGAAAAACAAAAAACAAACAAACAAACAAAAAAAAAACAATAAAATGGAAAACAAAATAAGTCGTCAGTTCTGACACCTGTGAGAGGAAATCATAGATTCACATTCTGCAGTGAGAGATGCTCTCGCAGGTCAGTATCAGAAGTCCTGAGGTTCTGGGACGGAGTGCAAGGAGGTCAGAGAGGTACTAAGGAACACCATCATGAAGGGATTTGTAGACCTAACTGGAAGCCAGTAGAGCTGAATGAGAGTTGAAGTGATGTGTTGACAGGCTTTGATGCAGGTAAGAATCCTGGCAGCAGAGTTTTGGACATTCTGGAGCCTTTCCAGATTTTTACTATGCGTCCCAAACAAGACACCATTACAGTAGTCCAGACAGTGAGGCAATTCAAAATATGGATGAGAATTTCTATCACAGTCAAGGAATAATAGCCTGAATCTTGAGATGTTTATGTCATTATTCCCAATCTGATACCTAAGTCAAGTCAAATGTATTTATATAGCACTTTTCAGCAACAAGGTGGTTCAAAGTGCTTTTGATGCCTATTGATCATTCTGACAATCTGACAAAATTCTTAACATCCTTCTGATCTAAATTCTAAGGTGAACTATTTAGTTCACTTAGAGGCAGAGAAAGGAACTCTTCATGTTTCATCATACCAAGACATTTTGGACAATTTCCTGCTCCCGACTTTGTGGGACAGATTGGGGACGGCCCCTTCCTGTTCCAACATGACTGCGCACCAGGGCACAAAGCAAGGTCCATAAAGACATGGACGAGCGGGTTCCGTGTGGAAGAACTTGACTGGCCTGCACAGAGTCCTGACCTCAACCTGACAGAACACCTTTGGGATGAATTAGAGCAGAGACTGTGAGCCAGGCCTTCTGTCCAACAGCAGTGTCTGACCTCACGAAAGAGCTTCTGGAAGAATGGTCAAACATTCCCAGAAACAGACTCCAAAACCTGTGGAAAGCCTTCCCAGAAGAGCTGAAGCTCTGATAGCTGCAAAGGGTGGGCCAACATCATATTATACCCTATGGATTAAGAATGGGATGTCACTCCAGTTCATATGTGTGTGAAGGGAGATGAGCAAATACTTTTGGAAATATGTGTAAATTTTAGGCAATACCAAAAGATTCCTTTGTTTTAGAAAAACTTGTAATTAATGTCCTAGTTCAGATTATAAAAGGGTTAATTTTTGCTTTAGAGCATTATCTTTGTAAATCATTGTTAAATGAATATAACTGTTTAAAACATATTAGGATATTTTAGAGTAATTACCTGGTGCCAAAATTAAGAATGTAATTCCCAAATTTTAAGTATTAATTTTTTATTCTTTACTTTTGCTGTGTTAAATGTTTGCTAATCTTAATTGTTTGTGATTTTTATTTTGCTGTTTAAAAACTTTTGTAATAAAACCTAAAAGGGCAAATCTCTTAATTGATAACTCCCTATAATTAAACAGATTCTACTGTGAAGTGTTGAAATTTGATAGACAATAAAAATAATATTAACTGTTTTATATTGCAATTTTTACTAAAACCCCAAACAGTTTGAATTACATTAACCCACAAACAAACATTTAATAATGTAGAAATTGTGTTGAAGCATAAGAATTTAAATTAAAAACTTAAAAAAACTATGTGTTTTGACAACTAAAATGGCTTTAATGTTTTCTTTTAATATTACATCTCAGGTCTGTCTTTACCCGTGTATTTGGGTCTTCTCAGCTCACAAAATGACACCTTCTAGACATTAGTTTACAGGCATTCTTTTTATTCCATAATGAATTTGCATTACAACTCTTACACTTTTTAGACTGGTAAAGTTTTCCAACTTAAAGTACAATTTCTCTAATGCGTCATATCTCTTGTGTCTCTCAGAATGCCTTTGCTGTTGTATTTAGAGGACCACATGCTGCCTTTTCCCACTAGAATAATGTAAATATTCAATATGCAACCATACTGTATATTATACACTGCCCAAGATGAATGTTAATTGTACCAGAACTGGCCTTTTTCTCTTTCTCCTTGTCACTCTTTTGAAGGTTACCCCGAGGAAATCTTTTCTACTTATTAATTTGACTTGTACATGTTCTTCTTGACCATCTATGACCACAAAGCCATCAGTCAACAGAGTAAGTACAATAATTATGTTGGTTTGTCCATGGAATGTGTGATTTGGCTTTATTGTCACTTTGGGAATGCCAAAGTATGCACACATATTTAAGAAGATCATCTGTTGAGATTGTCTGACCAATCATCATGGGCCACCTGGGGTGAAAATGGACAGATTTTTATCTCAGTCCTGTTTTTTTTTGTTGTTGTTGTTGTTTTTTAATTAGCTTTTTGTTATTACTAAATTAGTGAGGCTGTGCTGAGTTGGATGTTTGAAGTGGCCTCAGAGAAAAGGTCAGACTAAGAGTGATTCAGTCCTTGATGACGGAGAACCAAAGAAAACCGGTTACCTTTCCCAGATAAAGGAAACTTGGGCCCCCTCCTGTAGACAGGCCTGGAAAGGAGGATAAACAGTAGGTCTCCAGGTCCTGATGGTTTACTACCTGAATTTTATAACCTTTGCTTTACTGATCATTGATTTTTGATGTGTTATAATAAGACTTAAACTGACTGTGATGGAATTTGACTCTGGATCTGAGTGGGATTTATAATTTGGATTGTTTTTCCTTTTGTATATTGTTACCACTGAAACAGTAGAGGGTGTGATTGGAGAATAAGCTTCTGCTTAGAACTGCACAGGTTCTGTTCACTTGTAGCAGAGATGAGGTGAAGAGAGGACTGAAATTCCTGTAAGATCTGTGTGGGTCTGCAGGGCCAAAATGGTTCAACATAACACCTTTTTCTTTCACGCCGTAGCACTGATATCTCCACTGCACAGTCCTGCTGTGTGTGTGTGTGTGTCAATGATTGGTTTCTGTTTTATGGACTGGGTAGCAGAGAGCTAGTAATCCGTAAAAATAAATCTGCTTTATTTGACCTTAGTGTTAACTCCAATAAAATACACTTTACTGCAGCGAAGACACACACACACACACACACACACACACACACAGACAGATGCATGTGCAGCTATCAGGTCATAGCTGGCCACTAGACAGTGTTTATAAGGACACAGAGAGGGAACCCTTCTCTCTGCCAAAGTCCAGTCTCAGTCTGTGGTTCCTGCACATAACAGAAAGGTACCCTGCGGAGTATGACACATTCATTTATTAATTTAGGTGTTTAATATAAAAGGGTTTAACTGTTTACATTCCCTGGTCTCCCATAATGAATATAATAATGCATAGGTTTGAGCTGCTCTGATGAAGGCTCAGTGTTGCATTCTATAACACTTTAATTAGTTGACACTCACTGCTGCAGGTCGTAACTCCAAGTACAGTTTAAAAGCTCCGTTCTCACAGCTCATATAAAATGACTGTGTGTGTTGGTCAATGGAGGATAAAAAGAAGCTTCAGGAAAAACAGTGGGTTTGAAAGGATTTGGAACCGACTACTGTCAGTGGTTGGAAACGCAGAGACATCAACACTTTTTATAAGAGGTGTAAGCTTGCTGTCAACCCTCTCAGCAGAGAATTGCAGACCCACTCAGGATGTGAAAAAGTGCTGTCGAGCTGCTGTAGCCTCAGAGACAGTGAGTAGCTGTGGGAATCACACCTTCCTCGTGATAACATTTTAGAAGAAAGGTTTAAAGCAGGTTCAAGAGAAACAGCAACATTAATGGTTATAAATCTGGGGTAAATGTTTTAGTTCTTCAGTTTGACTGATTAGGTTTAAATACACAGAACAAACTCTTGAACAACACAAGTCATATTTTCAAAGAGGCCAATGAAAATATTTGGTGACTGTTGGGTCCTGTGGTGGTGGTACTCTTCCTACTTCCAACTCCAAATTACTCTCCAAGTGGCAAGGACCCTTTAAAATCACACAGTGAATGGGAGATGTCGATTATGAAGTTGTGCAGTCTGACGGGGCGACACAAATTTACCTTCTTTAGCCATGGTGACTGTCTGTCTGGTGAGTCTGGTAAAAAACAGTGTTGAGCTGGGGCTGGAGGTGCCCAAATCCACCATTCCCACTCAGCTTCTTTGTGGTAGCTAGTGCTCACCCTCAAAGAGAGCAGATGTTGCTTATGTGTTCTCCCCCATGACAGGATGCACAAATCTAATACAACATCATGTTGAGACACTCCTGGGTGTGACAGTGCGTTCACAGCCCTATTGATTACCAGAGCACAAAAGACAAGTGGTCTGGATGAATTAAAGTCAATGCTGGAAATGCAAGTAATAGAAGAGTCTCAAAGCCCTTGTTGTAGCCCCATTGTTCTTGTTGAAAAGAAAGATGGGTCTGCATTCTGTGTGGACTACAGGAAGGTTAATGAAGTCTCCCATTTTGATACCAAGCCTTGGGTCAATGAAGTCCTGGACCAGCTAGGCACAGTTTGCTCTTTCATGACACCGGATTTAACCAGGGGCTACTGGCAGATTCTCTTATCTCTGGAGTCCATGAGAAAACGGCCTTCTCCACTTCTTACAATTTGTACCAATTGTGACACTTCTGTACAGGTTTTTTGGCCCCAGCTAGTTGTCAATGCCTCATGAATCAGGTGCTGCATCCTTATGCTACATATGCTGCCACCTACCTGGATGATGTTATCATCCACATTAACACCTGGACAAAACGTGTGGCAGGTAGCCGTGTTGCTTGAGTCACTGAAGTAGGCTGCACTCACAGCCAATCTGTAGAAGTGTGCGGTTGAATAAAGGGAGGTACAGTATTTGGGGTACCACTGTGGCAGGTGTGGGCTCAGAATAAAAAGACCATGGCCATAACAGCATGCTCGTGGCCTGAGACCAAAAAACAGGTGAGATGATTCTTGGGGATGGCAGGCTACTAAAGAAGTTTCATACCAAACTTTGCACACCTGACCATCCCCCTGACTGACCTGACCAAAAAAAGGTTCCTCAGATCTGGTCCAGTAAATGAAGCTGTGCCAGGTGGTGTATGAGAAGAATAAACAGGCTTTTGATGATGGAGCTGTTTAGCTGATCTCTAAGGGTGAGCTTGGCCACCCTGAGACGGAATTCCATTTCAGCTGCTGGATCCAGGATCTCAAAAGCTCATGATCTGTTCCTATTCTTGAGAGAGTCCTGTCAGAGCAAATAGACTGTTGCACAGACTGAAACATAATTTGAACTTTTCAAGTCACAAGAGACAATAGGAGGTATACAGGTCAACAAAAAATGCCCCAAGGTAAATTCAAAACATTGACGTGAATAGAGAAGGAGTACTGACCAATTTTTCTTGTGTAAAGAAACATAATAAAAACTATTACCCCTCAAAAATGTTATGTCCAAGTTTGAATTGATACACCAACCTGTGTTAGTGGTTGAATATGTAGAGTCTGAGACACTCTGAAGTAAATAATCCCAACATAATGGACAGTACCAACAGGGCACACTAGACAGGACCAACATAGCCCAATAAATAGGACAAACAAGGGATAATGGACAAGACAAACACAGAAAAATGGACTGGACCAACATGGGACAGGACCACCAAGGGACAATAGACAAGACCAACACAAAACAATAGACAGACAAAAATGGGACAATGGTCAGGACCAACAAGGAACAATGGACAGTACCATGAGGAAATATGAACAGGACTAACAAGTGGCAATAGACCGGGCCTACTGGGTGGGGTGGGTGGTTTGCACTGTCGCCTCACAGCAAGAAGGTTGCAGGTTTTAATCTTAGTTCATCGAAGTCCTAACAACAATAACTCTGTCTCTTCTCTCTCTCCCCCCCACACACACACAGATGTTCAAGTATAGGATCAGAGCTGCAGGCAGAGAAATGCGACATGTGTGCTGCAGCAGAAAAAAAGCAAATAAAGCAAATAGTGTTATCAGTAATTTAACAGCAGGCTGATATGGCCTATTGATCTGTCCACTGGAATCTTTTATCTCTACAACACAATGTATCCACTCGGCTGTTTATGAGCCCAGCACCACTGTCACAACCACACACTAAAACATGAGGCATGGCTCAATCAACATGCACCGGAGAAACACACACTTACGCACACTTATAAACACAAAGGACAGAGGGATGGAACAGGACTGTTTACGGACTGCAGCTGTATGTCAGAATGTAAATGTTTGTTTGTGAGGGCTCAACGGGAACTGTCTCTTAATTATTTTCTTTTAGATATTTGACTTACTCTTCCAGCAGATCTGTGAGGATCTCAACCTGTCATGCATACAGTGCTCTTTGAACAAAATAATTTATAATTCATTCACAGAAATAGTTTTAAATCAGAGGTGTCCAAACTGTTGCAGGAATGGTGGATTATTATCTTATCGATGGAAGGCCAAGAAATTGAAATCCTCTCTGTCCTGTCACCTTTCCAACGCTGTCGACCTCAGAGTCCATTGGATGGAAATAGGAAGTTTAGATTATGGCAAGTCGAACCTTAATAATTTTACACGTTTTCCTCAAAAGATTGACCAACATAATGCAGTCTGTCAAAACACTGTAATATTCAAAATAAAAGAAAAAAAATGTTGAAAACTGTTTGCTTTCCATTTTTATCAGTTGCCACATTTCTGCCCTGTCAGAATTTTCTATTTTTGTCAAAGAAACAAAAAACACAAAGTTATTCTGAATCCTTAAAACTGGTTTTAGCCACTTAAAAAACTTTAAAGCTAGCCAGTTTGAAAACTTTAATTTTAATGAATAAAACATCTTTAATCTCCTCCTATAACTAATAAAGAAAACCAAGTGGGTCTCAGGCCAACATAGATGAGTGGATTGTATGTCAGTCTGTAAGAAGTGGTCATTGGACAGAGCAACATACACCTGAGTATACGCATCATTACACCTGTGTTATGACCCTACTGTTCAGTCTATATGCACTGTGATCCTATTCATCATAGAAAAAAACGAAAAGCGCTGTATTTTAAATGCTCAATAAATCCATGTTCATCAAGCTCTCTGCAGCAATTACGTCCTCTTTATGGCAGCTTTGTTGCCAGCGCCAGCCGCAAACCTTTTGTTAATTAAGACCATCCCATTAAAACACTAATTAACAATTAGCATAAACATAATTAGTGAATGCTGACATTTGGTGTGCTTCATTGTTGAAATAATTTCTAGAAATTGCCCTGGAGAAGGTTTTGTCAGGGTGGAATAATGGCATCACTTTGTCACAGACACACAGAGAGTTGATTGTCATAAAACATGATTGTGTGTGTGGGCGTGTGTGTTAAATAACTAATGTAAAGCAGGACGGACTAAGAAAAAGTGAGGTCAATTCTTCTTAAATGCCAATGCACATTTTCTAAATTTGTCATTTCTTTTTTTTTTTACTCTTATATTGCTTTTTCTTAAAATTTGACTTGATGTTTTCATCATTACATTAACCAAAAAACATTCAAACTCTGAACTCTTCTCTCATTTATCTTCTGCTGTTAGATCCAGGATCACTTTATGTGGACCGATACTCTTCATGGAGCCATGGATGCTCTCCAAAATGCACCCCCTATTTTTTTTTTTTTTTTTTACACATTGCACAGCAGAGATGTGGACTATTCGTATTCGAAGAACAGAAGTCCTCTGCTGCGGGCCACCTCCAGTAAACTTTCACCATAATTCATCTGGTGATGGAAAACGGTGCAAACAAGGGGAAACCTTCACTTAAACAACTGCTGCTAGGGGCTGCAGCATTCAGACAGAATCCCAGCTGAATGATGCTGACACCCCTCCCACCCCCCACCCCCAACACACACACATACACCACCACACGCACACATGCGCACACACATACAGAGTCACACTGACCCACTCCCAGCCTCCTATCATCTCCTCTCCTCTCCAATGGGCAGCAGTCTTTAGAAAATTAACTTTGAGGAGTCTGGAAGAGACATACAATTCATCACATCCAACTCTGCCAACCACAACACTATTAGAGATGCTGTGTGTGTGTGTGTGTGTTAGTAAGAGCCCAAAAGAAGCACTTACTGTAGACATGGCTGAGGTGATGTGTGTGTGTGAGAGAGAGAGAGAGAGAGAGACAGAAAGAGAGAGAGAGAGAGATGCCATCTTCAGGCTTTGATAAATGTGTCTATTTGGTGGTGTGTTTCACTGGTTCTGTGTGTTAGATGGATGGAAAGCAGCTGCTAATATGTGGGATGGGACTAAACACTGCTAGGCTGCTATCACCTACACTCATTCCACTATTAACACAGCCGTTATACATACACAGTGCAGGAGGCCAACACAAACATCAGCTTATGCCTAAAAGACACTATAACTGATCATGTCTCTTTTGTTTTTATGTACTTTAGACTGACAGTACTGATGGCTCTTATCTTGGGAGGGTCTGATCCCTGAATAAGTCACAACCTTTTCTTGATCCGGACATTTATTACTTGGCGCCTCATATGTAAATGACAATGCAGATCATACGAATCCTTCCTGTGTTATCAGTGTAATAGTACAAAAATATTCACACACAAACTGTGAAAGTTTGATTTTGATCTAAATCTACATTCCACACTAAACCTTTGCCCCACCTGGTCAGGTTGTGAAGACAATTGGTCCAGGAGGGAAACTCAGACTTCCCACTCCCCTGTGACACTCTCCAGTTCCTCTTGTGGGATCCCAAGGCATTCCCATGCTAGAGAGGATACATATCCCAGTGAGTTCTGGGTACGCTACAAGTCTCCTCCGAGCAGGAGGCATCCTAATCAGATCAACCACATCAGCTGACCCCTTTTGATTAGGAGGAGCAGCCATTTTATTTTGAACTCTTCTCAAATGATGGAGCTTCTCAATCCATTTCTAAAGCTGAGCCCAGTCATCTTACAGAGGAACCTAATTTCAGCCTCTTTAATCCAGGATCTCATTCGTTCAGTCATCAGCTACATCTGACCATAGGTGAGGGCTAGAACATAGATGGACCAGTAAATCTGGAGCTTTTCACTTCAGCTCCTTCTTCCCCACAACAGACTAGAGAAATGCCCCTATTGCTGTGGACAGGGCCACCAACTATTGATCCATCACCCATCAGTCATGACAAGAATCAGAGATACTGAAATTCTTCTGATTGAGTCAAACACTCACCCCTGACCCAGAGGGAGCATTGCACCTTTTACTAGTTGAGAACCATGGCCTCAGACAAAGACAAGCTGACAATTATCCCAGCCACTTCACACTCAGTTGTGAACTGCCCCAGTGCAAACTGAAGGTCATGGTATAAAGATAGAAAAAGAATCACATCATCTGCAAAAAACAGGAATGAAACCCTAAGATTCCAGAACATGACACTTTCCTCTCCATAACTGTATCTTAAAATCCTGTTCATAAATACCCCAAACAGGATCAGAGACAAAGGACAGTCCTTGTAGAGAACAAACCTGCACCCAAAACAATCTCAGCTTTGTGCCAAGGACATGCACTTAGCTCTTAGTTTGGTCATACAAGGACCAGACAGACCTTAAAAGCGAACTTGGTCACATGTACTCCCGCAGCACCCCGTACAAAATGCATTGAGGAACATGGTCATAAGACTTCTTCAGATCCAGAAAACGCATGTGGGCTGGAGAGTTAAACTCACATGACATGCATGATTGTGTTATGTCACTGAAACCTGAAGAGAGGCGTCAAATGGGACATGGGACTAGGATCAGGCAGAAAAGAGGCATTGTCCAAGACCCTGTCAAACTTAGGAACTTGGGGGAAAAGTAGAGACCTGGGGAGGGGCCAGGGTGGCAGAGATCTAGGTAGGGCTTGAGGCAGCAGAGTCCTGAGCAGGTGCTGCAGCGGCAGGCTTGACAGTGGTGCATTGTGGGGACTGAGGTAGGAGATGTGACTCTCTCTGGATGTTGGCTTGGATGTAAAACATGGTATTCTTGATGCACAATGAGGTTAACAATTGTGGTTGAGCAAGAATTGCTTTTTCCATCAATAAGAAGGTAAATAGTCTATGTCTGACATTAGAACTTCCAGCCACAGCTCTCCTCATCCCTTTAAATTGACCAAGAGTCAGTCAATCTTCTTAGCACTCACCATGTTGTCTGCTGGGTCCAAATTGGGTCAAATCCTAATGTACCATAATGTTCATGGATGGTTGTTGGTTGAGGACACAAGAATGCAGAGCAGCAGGTGATAGGCTGGCACGTTTAAATCCAAAAAATATTTTATCAAATGAAAAGAAAAGCCAAGGGTTGCAAGTGACAAAAGGAGGAGTTAACCGGCACATTACAAAAACCAGAGACTAACCTGGGGAGTTACCTATGAGGATCTGGAAGAGGCTGAGAAAAAACAAGAAGTAGAAGTACTGGGAAGACTATTAGTGAACGAGGACAGGAGGGTTGATAACAAATTGTAGACAAATTGTATGTAAAAGGCAAAACAAAAACCTAAAACTACCAGGCTGGACATACAACAGAAACAAATGAATATTTATTAAAACTGAAAATTATCTGGTAGAAAACAATCAATGCTACTCAAAAGTACTTAAAAACTGGTGAACAGAAAAACAAACACCATCAAATCCCCCAAACTGTGATACATTGAGAAAAAAAATGGTTATGTCTTTTTTATACAATGGATGAAAACAACTGGTTTTATCTGTATATATTCCAGGGTGTTCTGCGGAGTTTCTAGTAAAGGAACTGTCAATTGTTGGCATCACAATAGCAATATAATTCACTGCTGTTGTTTGTTGGGTGTACATAAAAGAGGATTGTTTGTTTATCTTTGAGCACATCTTCAGGCCAACAAGGTCTCTGTGACCTTTTACCCCTTACACCTCCACCCCCACTGCCCCACTCAGCCAGGCTAACAAAGACTTCACTGTGAACAGCGGGCCTAATTAATTCCGACACATACAGTCTTTAAACTGCAGATAAATGGTTGTATGTATCAGAACCTGATGTCTTTAATTGGAAATTTCTTTTTTTTTTTTTTGGAAAGTCATCACAGTAAAAGCAGTGAAATGAGCAGATTATTGTCTGTTGGTCACATCTCTTTCTGCTAGCTGAACTGTCAGTGTCAGTCTGAGGAGATTATTGATTTTAATTAGTGACTGCCCACAGGGAGCTGTCTGATGATTGGAGAAGAATAGAATGTCCTCAAAACTATGATAAAATCACACACATACACACACACACAGAGCTAATTATTAGGTTTAATCAGAGGTGGGATGGCTGTAGGTCCTGTCCAAGGTGTTTGGAGGTGGAAGGAAACATGGAGGGAAAAAGAGAGAGAAAGCTTGGTTGGGTTTGTTTTCTTTTGTAAATTTATCAATGTGACTTTATTTATATAAAATCTAATACTGACACAGTTAGAAAAGGGTAGGACCCAAGAATGCAGACCACATGAGGACTCAAGTAAAAACACAAAAACAAACAAACAAACAAAAAGATTTAACAATAAAACAAGACAAAAAGGCTTATAAAACAGCAAAAAAGTATTAAGTAGCAGAAACCACGATGAGCATAAGAATAACTAGACAGGGTCCATAATGGTGGACTGCTTTTTGTACCTGGTATCTCGTAAGTGAGAAAAGCTGCAAAATGTACAAATTTATCTGGGGCCCCTTGTGTCTTAATTATTTTAAATATTTGTTTGTAAATTCAGAAACCAGGAGGACTTTCTAAATGAGCAATTGTTTCACTGCTAAAAATATTTAAAGAGAATTTTCACAGTTGCTTCATGTAGAGGCCATTAAAGCCTGCTTCCTCTTGGTGCTGGTGGTACTGAGAACCTCACAGGTCTGCTAAAGACAAGCCTGTAAGGACAACATGAAGGGATGACATTAAATTACATCCTGTAGTTGATGTTGGATGAGAATTTCTGATGATCTAGACTTTTGTAGACAGTCTTTTACTCAGTTTGACTGGAGCACAGAAATCAGCCAATCAGAATGGATCAGGGAAAGAAAAATGAGCTGCCAGGTGTCTTAGAAACAGGTAACATTAATCAGTCTTGTCTCTTTAATCTGAGAGTTGTTGCATTACTTTCACAGCCCCCATGCGACATAAAGATCTTTTAGGTCTTTCTTAGGGTTTTCAGAAAATGCCAAACCCCCTCCCTCCATTGTCTCTTTCTGTCTCTGCCCCCAAGGTAAAGCTGTGGGGGATTTGTTTTGCTGTTAAATGTGAGCCTTTAACCACCAGGAAGTGTGACCGCTCTTAGTGTGTGTGTGTCATCCTCATCCAATCAGAGTAAGGAAAGGACCGAATCACTTTCGCTATACAATTACCGTCAAATGTCAATTTTATGGAGACAATATTGAGGAGATTAATACTTACTCACATTTTCTTGCACACACACACATCCACATGCACACATACACACACTGACACACACAAAGCCAAACTCACAGACAGGTGGAATAAAAGTAAGACAAACACACACAAACACACACACACCTACACAGTAAAGATGGAGTGAATGTTAATGCATGGCCTGAGGAAGGGTGAAAGTGAAGGTGACTGAATGTTGTTGAGGCTAATGGAAAGCTAGCCAACCTTAACCCTATCACTGGAAATCACCTGCACACCACAAAATGTCCGCTAAACACACCTCATCACATCTGCCTCCACAGACTATAACTCACAGGGAATATGACCTGCCCTCACATACACCGATCACTGTATCCTGCAGCTCGTCTACATGTAGCTTCCTGTTGATTCACTCCCACTGACATCCCATAAAATGTCAGCGTTTTCTAACTGGCAACTATCATAGCTTTAAAATCAACTTCAGAATAAATGCACCTTACTCAACAACTTCTAAAAATGAACTACAAGTTCTCTTTATTCTCATTAAACTACATTCCAAAAACAGCTGGATGACACTGCACAGGTCATATCCAAAAACAAAACAACAACAATTCTAAAGTCATAAACTGCAGTTCAAATAAGGGGAAATTAGGTGGTCAATACTTCAGTTCTTTAAATAATCTAAAACTGATAAACATTTAAAATCATCACATTCTCTAAACCTCTATAGTCTATACAGACTATAGTTTTCAAAATAAAACTACAAACTCTGAAAAGCCTGTACAGTCCAGAACTATAGAAAATAAAATCAATTTCATTCTTAGTCCTGTATATTTAACTTCTGATACAGTTTCATCAGATAGCTGGATCTTCTCCAAGCAGTTAGAAAGTACTGGGCTGCAGTCCTCTCACACAATGGTTTTAACTAGTGTACACTAAACAAATAAATAATCAAAAGCTAAAGCTAAAACTATTTTTGTTCTCTTTTTTAAAATTTCTTTTGGGGTGAAGAATTGACTGCAGTCCCATGACCCTAAATTGGTCATGTTTGTGCAGTTTACAACAGGGTTTTGGAACGTTGAAACCAAAAATTTGCTTAGAAACTCAGGTAAATTTAACAGCTTTTATTTTTTTTTGAAAGACACCAGAAGTTGATATTTACAATGTCTGTGGAAAGGAACGGAGCAAAGATTAGGATGAGTCCTCAGGTGAGTAGAGCAAAAGACAAACTTTTGGAATATTGTATTTGTATTATATATTTTCTTTATGTTTTGCAGGTTTCCTGGGGAGGTGAGGATGCAGAAGTCCAGGACGGGTGAGTGTTGCAGAGATTGAGCAGGCAGGCAGGTTAATCATAAGGAGGGCTGAGTTGTCTTTACATTTTAAGAAAGATTTTCATGAAAAGGAGTTTTCAGAGGAGATCCCAAGACAGCTTCAGAAGTTTGGGCAGGACAGTTTGTCATGTATTCAAGTGTTTTTGTTTTTGTTTTGGCTTTGTGTCTTGATGCTTTATTTTCAGGGGTTATGTTTTCTTTTATATTTCTGTTTGGGTTTATTTTATTATTTAGTCATCTGGTTTTTTTTAGTTCTTGTTGTTTCTTGTCATTCTCCACTTGTCCCCAGTCAGCACTTGTTTACCTGCCACGCCCATCTCCACCTGCCCGCAATTGTTATCACTCTCCTGTGCCTACTTCCCATAATTATCCTCTGTCTCCTCCACTTACTCGCTGGTTCATTGTTGCTATTTGTCTCTTGTCCCTCGGCTCTTGTTGTCTTGTTCTTGTCCTGCCTTGCCTCGTCTCGCCCTTTTTGTATTATTTTGGATTTTGTTACATTAGTTTTGCTGCCCCGTCAGCTTTTTGTTTTCGTTCTTTTGTTTAAAAATAATTTTTTTCATTTTCTTTTATCATGAGTCTGCGCTCTGGGTTCATCTCTTTCTCCACCGCCCGTGGATTAGACGAGTCTACAAAAAGTCTAGGTAAATTTTAAAAACAAACTTAGAAATAACAACCAGAGATTATTTGGAAGGCTGATTGTAAACTTCACCAGGTGCACAGATGAGGGGTTGACTATGGAGTCAATCTTAGAGGGACCAATGAACAAAGGCACCAGCTTCTTTGGAGGTGTGATTGAGTGGGATGTCTCTGGAAGAGAGCCAAACCTCTTGTCTGGGTATGTACTGAGGGCCAGTCTTTGACTGTCCACCATGCATCAGTTCTGATCCACTGTTCTAAGGAGGGCAGGCTTGGTTTGCCACCAGATTTGTCTGCATCCATTCAGGTGATTTTTGGACAGATGGTACGACCACTTTTGTCTCTTGAGCAGGGAATAACGGGGACATATATCTGAGAGAGGCTTCAAATGGAGTTAGTCCCGTAGCTGATAAGTTGTGTGAGTACTCAATCCAGGCAAGATGGGTACTACAGGTGGAAGAATTGGGTGAGGCTCAGTGCAGTTTTCAGTTCCTGGTTTAGACATTGGGTTTGGCTGTTGGATTGTGGATGAAACCCTGATAAAAGGCTGACAGTGAACGGAATCCACTGATCTAAGAGGATGTCCAGTGGTATATCATGAAGTCTAAACACGTGACTAACAAGAATCTGGTTCTCCATGGCTGAGGGAAGCCTCTTCAGGAATGAAGGTAATCGACTGCTTAAGAAAATCTGTCTATGATGGTTAGTATGTTAGACAGTGTTTCCTTCCAAGGTGGGCAGTCCGGTGACAAAATCAAGGGGTGTGTGACCAAGGACGGCTGGGAGTAGTTAATGGCTGGAGGAGGCCGGCAGGAGGCTGGTTACTGGATTTACTTTGGTGACACTGTTTTTTGGTACTTTATGAGTGTCAAAGCTTAGCCTCCCTAGAACATAATGGGACTAAGGCTAACACTGTAAGAAGGCTCATAATGTCAAGTTCATGTTCATTTTAAGGTCAATATGGGATTTCAATGAGAATGAAAATGCTCAGTAGGCTACTGCGAAAAGGATGAAAATAAAAACTAATTTATTTTAGCTGTTCCTATGATAACAATTTATCACTGGATTGTAAGAAGTTGAATTATGTGGGACTGTTATGCCATTACATCACATGCATGCTTTTGAAATGTTGAAGTAGTTCAAAAACATAAATTTCTGCCAATATTGTTGCTTGTTAGCAGGCTCAAGCCTGTTTTAACTTTTGTTTTGCAAAAGTTTGTATCAGTTTCTGAGCCATCACACTGAGTGAATTAATAAATATTAGAGACTAAAGCGTCCAGATCCAAGTATTTCCTCTGTTATTGCTCTTTATTGGTCTTCCATCATGGCTACGACCCATCCTATGCACATATATTAGTCGAAGCTTTCTATAGCATCCAGAAATACAAATGGGAAAGTCTGCTTGCTAGGCTGAACAAACGGGGCGCTAAGCTGTCACTGAAAACCTGGTGACAGATGAGAGCTGAGCGCTGAAAAAAACTCTCTGACCTGAGACGTTTGTGGCAGAATCAGAAGCAGAAGGTCGGATGGAGCAGAAGCCAAAATCTGTGGGCAGATGCAAAAAATATGACCGCCAGAATAAAAGCCTTAACAGCAGAACCAAAACACAACTGGTCAAATAAGTAAAAGATCAATAAATTACACAACTATACCAATATTTTGTTTGCATTTTAAAAGTTCTTAAATAGTTTATTTATTTGACTTTCTGTGGTTTCTGTTCTGTCAGACATTTTTTTTTCTGTTATTTTTTGTTGTTTCTATTGGCACAAAGAAAACCCCATATAACTCAGCATTATGTCTCTCCCCCCCCACCACACACACACACACACACACACACGCACGTACATACAAACAATAGTCAACAGATTCTGTTACACCCATGTTAACAGTGCCAGAGTACATGCACATTAGTCTTTGATCACACACACGGACGGAGCACTAGTGTACATGGTGCAGGCCACCGGTGCTGTGCTCCCGATCCATAAATCATAATGTTTCTGCAAAAGCAGAATTTCATTTCCCTGCTGGCGTCTTATCAGCCTAAGGAGGGATATACAGCCCATCGCCGTGCTCGTTTATTATCTCTGAATAGGCTGTGGCAGGGATAGGACTATAACCTGGCGAGAGCAGCCAAGAGACTGGATTAGACGATTAACTAGAATAGCATATCAGGTCTATTACCTAAAGCACGAGTATCGCACCCCCCTCCAGATATTCTCTATCCACAGCCACATTGGGAACTTCCTTTCATTTGTTCCCTTATTATCTATTCTCTTTGTATTGATTTGAACCACTCTGTGAATCAGGCTCCTGCAAACCCAATCTGGCCTTGACCTGCAGCCTGCCTTGTTAAAACACCACAGCATGTCAGGTTTTAACAGACCAGCTCTTAGACTGAAGAATATCTACCAGTTTGTGCTGCATACAGCCAAATCACACTGTTTATAAAACAGAATGTATTCTCCTGTAAATTATTAAATAATAATAATAATAATAATAATAATAATAATAATAATAATAATAATAATAATAATAATAATAAAAACTTAAGAGGACAACAGAATCCTCATCACACTGAGACCACTTACACCTTTATTATTACAGAGTCCCCATTTCACTCTGAATATTCATGCCTTTAATATAACAGTTTCCTGCACTGTTGCCAGAATTATGAAAACTATTGTATTTATACAGCAGTTTTAGGGACTGTATGATTAATAATTTTTAAAAAGCCAGACTATACTATAGTTCTTGGCACCAAAAGAAAACTGATTTTTATTTACGTGAACACCCACATTTCAGAGAGTCTGATCCAACCAACAAGACTGTGTGCTCTCAAAGAATACAGACTGTAATTACAGCTACTAAATAAATAAATCGTTTTTTGTTTATTCTCAGTGAATTCAGAATTATTTGTTATTAGGCTGTATGTTTGAATTAGACTAGGTCCTGTCCACTTAGTGATTCTGTGATATGTCTTTAGACATGACTTCTGTTTATGATCACATCAGGTTATAGCATTAGTTTAACTAGTTACTAGCTGCTACAGAGCTAACCAACATTAACAGTGTTAGGCACTGATGTTTGACTAATTTTCACATAGCCCTTATTAAACTACACTCTTAAAAAAATGTGTAATTTTTAAACTCATTTTCCATGTTAGGGGTTAGTTCCTAATGCCCCTAAAACTAAAAGTGTCAATCCAAAGTCAGGCAGGTGTGTGTGTGTGTTGGGGGGGGGACACACCTCCAGCTCATCCAAGACAGACGGGGCAGACAGGCATCCAGCAGGAACCTTTCGGACCCCTCGGAGTCCCCAGGCTTAGACCATTTATACCTTTAATATTATTGTTAAAATTAGCATCAAAAGCATTTCTTTAGTTATTCTGGAAAATGTTTCATTGGAAAGAAACACAAGTATGACATATTTTTAAGCTTAATTAAAATGTTGTATCATTTCAAAATAACTAAGCTGTCCTAAGAATGCTAAATGCTATATAACTTCTCTAATCGGAGTCTGTAGAATAAAATGAAAACAATAATTTTTGTTATTGCAAGGGACTATTTCCCTAAAATTGAGTGATTCCCTGAACAACAAAACAAAATTTAAATTCTAATCATCGGTTCCTTAAAAGGCTCTGACATCTGCAGCACAGCCATTTTAAAATGAGATTAGAGACAGAATGTATTACTTTCAGAATTTGTTCATTTTTTCCAGATTTCACCTCCTGCTGAGTTTAACATCAGGATGCTGAGATGAAAGCCAGCAGGCAGTTAATGGGACATTTTCACAGAGCAGGACACACTTTTACATTTAAACCATGACAACCTCATATTTTTTTTTTTTTATAAATTTCAATTAAACCAGAAAATGAAATCAGACTTAAAAGCACCAGTATGTCTGTCTGTGTCTCTGGTACACATGTGGACTATATATTTTTAATTCTTCTTGCTTCATCTTATTCTGTCTGCCTTAGAACCATTTTTTGATGTGAAATCCATATTATGCTTTAGGAGATTCAGCAGTAAAAATCTACAACAGTGGATTTCACAATAAAATACTGTAGATTTAATGAGAAAATGTGAATTATGATTATGTTTTCTTAGAGTATATAACCTTTTACACAGAAAGAAAATAACAAAAGCTGAAGGACTTTCAGAATGAATGTTGGGAATACTTATTTTTTAACAACCCAAACACAGTTTGCATCTGTCAGAAACTATCTTTGAGAAAAAAAAACATGTCTCAGTTCATTTTCTCTGGAAAAAACATTCATTATTATTGTGTTTATTTTGGCGAGACCTCCGCCAGAACAATCAGGACCCAGTTAGAGTTGGGACTTGAAATCATTGCATTTATTTCAGTTATTTAAATTTTAATTCAAAATAAAACAATTGTATGTTTTGGCTTCACGCTTAAGCATTTTGTGTTTAGGAAGCAGCCATGTCTGGTTCAAACCTAACACCCCTCATGTGCTGAGAACATCATCCTTACAGTGACGCATGGAGGTGGCAGCATCATGCTGTGGGGATAGTTTTCATCAGCAGAGACTTGGAAACTTGTCTGAGTTAAAGGAAAGATGAATAGAGCAAAACATAGAGAAATTCTTGAGAGAAACTTGTTAGAGTTTTCCAAAGAGCTGAGAGTAAGATGGAGGTTCACCTGGGACTCGGAGACAGGTATGGGAAAGGTGTCGTCCTCAACCCTCTCAGACTTTGGGACAGATGTGAAAGAGGCAACGTCCTTGATCCTAAAGACTTTGAGACAGGTGCGGGAGAGGAGTCATCCTCAACCCTCTTGGACTTGGAAACAGGCATGGGAGAAGCATTGTCCTCGGCTGTCTACAAGACTGGACTGAGGACTGGAGGACTGGAGGACTGGAGGACTGGAGACTCTTAGGAAGGGATGACTGATGCAAAGAAATGAGAGGCATCCTCCTGGACCCTCTTGGACATGAAAAGGTGAGAGGTGTGCTCCTGGAACAAGAAGGTCCATGAGGATGAGAAGGTCACAGATCATGACAAGTTCAGTCCAACTCCACATCCATTAATCCAACAGCATTCAGCCATGGAGATGAGTTGTAAAAGAGGTGCATCTGTTTTTGTCACTTTGACAGCACCAAGAAAAATAAATCTTTAAACAATATTGCTTGATTAAGGTGCTGAAGATATTTACAATTCTGTAAAAATGAACTGAAGTTCCTGTATGCTGCTTAGATGGAGACAATAACTTGGAGCATAGGCAGCTAAGTTAGAAACCTTGAGAGGGTCTAACTTAGACAGTTAAAGATTGGAAAATGTTTGATGCTCTGCTGATGGTTCGCAGCATCGGTGGGTGAGATTTGACAGTGTTGGTATGTCTCACCAACCCAGCTGACCAGGTGCTCATCAGTCTAAGAGAAACATCAGTGGCTCTGACAGCTGATTGGCTGTCTCAGGCTCCTCAGGATGCAGCCATGCGTTGGATTGGCTGCACGCCTCTCACCCAAAGTGACATGATAATATCATTAAAGTAGACGGTTATAATGTCATTGCAAGTAGATAATGTTTTTTGACTAGGCTGGGATAGGGGGATTATTGCCATGATAATGAATTGAGACAATGAAACTGCAGTTAAAGAAGATGATCAACTCTGACAACTCAACGATGAATAACTTTATTATTTTCTATTTTGATTAAACATTTTCCTCTAATTTGTCTCCTTTAATTTACCCTTTATTTAGCAGCCAACCATTTAAGATGAACTGTGATTCAGATCGACACCCAGGCTGTTACATTATAGCTGCAGGACTGGCAGCTGTATGATAATGTTGTACAGAGACGGAAATGTAGTCTGATTATTATCATCAACCTGTACAGTTTAATGCTGAGCTACCCAGAAAAGACAGTGAGCTGACTTTATTTGTAGAAAATTTAACCAAAGATCCACTGACCGGACCATGTGAGCGAGGACATTTCAGATCCCTCTCAGACATGTTTTTTCTAACATAAAAATTGTTTTGTTGTGTTAAACCGGAATTTACTACAGAATTTTATTAACATCATACAGTATTTTTATCTGATTTTAGGAAAGGTCACATTACAACTACATTAGCCTTAGGAGAAATTATATTATTTAAGCTCTGGATAACAAATAACATTTTGAGGCCTTTGCATTGATCTCTCCAAGGCTTCTGACCTAGCGGATAATACTTTACTAAAATAAAGGCTTCAAAGTGATGGACTGATTGAACCTGGCTGATCTGAATATTATCTTTCCAACAGATTTCAGTGTGAAAGCAGAAGGCAACACTTACAGCTTCCCGTGTGTAGCCAAAGCTGTTTGTTCTCCAGGAATCAGTTCTGGTTTTCCTTAAAGAACAGTTCAGATCAGGGGCGTTGTGAGACACAAAGCCATTTTCGGGCACAGCACAGGGTAACAAGTCACTTTATAAAACAGCCTGATTCCCATAGGTGCCCTGTAATTACCATGTAAGTACCCCTCATAAGAACCCTGTAATTAGCCTGTAATTGCACTTTATTTATCCCTGTAAACGCCCTGTACCTTTAAATACCCAGTATGTAGGCATGAGTGGTCCAAAGGGGCAGGTAGGGTGCAGGCCCACCTAAAATAAAATAAAACATTGCCACACAAAGTATTTCCTCATACAAAATAATGTAAATTACTTAATAAATGGCTTGCTCTGGACCATTTTGTTATTTGTTTTTTTCAACAATTTGGCCAATTTGGCTATTCATACTCAGTTTTGTAGCTCTCTGCAGTTATAGGGCAGGACAAGTCACCACACGCGTTGGTCATTAGATTTAACATATCACCCAGTCGGCAGTGCTCAGAACTGCAGACAGCTTCAAACGGGCCTCAGCAGAATGGGCACATTCTGCTGGTTTTAGCTCATTGATACAGCCACTACTAATGCTAGATCTCCTGTGATCTTATTAATGTAGGAATAGTGTGCTGTGTAAAGCAGTGGAGATTTTCTGTTTAAAAATCTATTTGTGAGACTAAAGTTAGAAAGTATATTATCTGTTTGTAGCTTGAAGAAGAAAAAACAGACATGAATTGAACACAGAAAACTAAAGACATTTTCTTCAATATAGTAGGTCTATTTTCCCTGTCAATCTACACTTAGATCCCCCACAGGTGGATCTTATTTAACTAAATATGTGGCTTCTGAACATAATGATTGGGGTTTGAAAGCAAAGGGGTGAATATATGTGCACACACACAACATTTTCAGTTTCATAGTTTTTATAATTATTTAGCAGAAGGTTTTCTCCCCTCATTTAACTTTGTTAATTTGGAGTATTATTGTCAAAATATTACTTCAAATTAAATTAAAACTCAAACCCAGAAAGCTGTGTACCAGTTTGTTTGTTTTATTATGCAGTTAAAATAAAAATAAAAAATACTCTAGTTTCAGCTGGAGGTGGATGTGGGTGCAGGAGGCACTTGTTTCTCTGATTTAATTATAATACTGGGCTGTTTTCATGAGACACAACCACGACCCATGAAAAAAGGTTACAACTTTTCCTGCAAAAAATAAATTTTAAGCAACATACATCTTACCTTTTCCCACAGAAAATGTATTGCAAATTCTAAAATTTGTGTGGTTATTGATTCAGTAAACAAATCACCACTAATATATATGCTCACTGCCTGTATGTACCCCTGTAAGTACCCTGTATGTACCCTCATAAATACCCTGTAGTTAGCCATATAAGTACCCTAGAATTATCTTGTTACACCCCTGTATGTATCTTGTAAGTGCCATGTGATTGCCTCATCAGCCCATTGTATGCACCCCTGTAAGCACCCTGTAAATACTTTGTCAATACCCTGTAAGTACTCTGTATGTTCCACTGTACGTACCTCATAGGTATTTTCCATTATTCTATGAGACCATGTTGGGTCTCCATAATAAAGCCTTCAAAAGAAAAATAATTTAATAATATTAAGTTTTACAATGTTTCATCACTGGGAGATGAACATATTTGTGCTGGAATTATTATGTTTTGCTTTGTTAATATGCATGCAAGTGTCTGAAATGTGAACAAGAAATTTTACTGGGGCACATCAGAGTTTTACTGGTTGCATGCCCCAGTAGCATATGTCTGACAGTGCCTATGGTGCATGTGTTTACCAGGAATCAGTTTTAGTGTCCCACAGGGATTGATTGATTGTTCCTCAGGGTTCAGGGAACTCTGATGATCTTGGCTTGGATCTGGGTTCTGTGATGGTTCTTGTCTTAGATGAGGGTTTTATGTTGTGCTCAGCTTTGATTAGAGTTCTGTGATGGTCTGGTCTTGGATCAGGATCCTGTGATGGTTCTGGATGTAGATCAGGGTTCTACATTGTTCTGGTCTTAAATCAGGGTACTGTAAGAGTTCTAGACTCGATTAGGATTCTGTTATAATCTAGTTTTAAATCAAGATTTTGATCTTGGATCACGGTTCGGAGATGTTCTTAGCTTGGATCAGGGTTCTGTGGTGGTTCTGGTTGTGGATTAGAGATCTATGATAGTTTGGTCTTGAATCAGGGCTCTGTAATAGTTTTGACCCTGTATCAAAATTCTGTATTGTTCTAGACTTGGATTATGGTTTTATGATGATCTGTTCTTGGATCAGGGTTGTGATGGCTGCAATAATCCAGAAAAGTTCAGCAGAGTTAGCGTAGCAACATCTGCTGCTTTCAAGGCCACAACTTTTCCAGGTATGTCTGAGCATTTTTTATCAAAAATGATTTAAAGCCACTTTCTTCTCACATTCCAAAAGCATGGCATAAGAAGAAGAGGAGAAGGGTTTTGGACCGATGGAGAAGAGGGGACAGGTTCCAGACTGAGGAAGATGGGACGAGTTCTGGATCATGGCTCCATCAGTGATATAGAGTTCGGTCAGCAGAGCCAGAGGTGGTTTCTATTATGATCACCACCTGTACCTGAGAAATCCTCACAGTGTCCTCCTGCTGTGTGTGATTCAGTCCAACGGTTCTGCAGCTACAGTTCCAGGGTAGTGATGGGATGCTGATGTTTGTGCCGAGGCCTGGACACACCACGGCCCGCAGCTGCTCCATTCAGATGCAGATCTGTGCTAATTAATTCTCATGTTTAGGGGAATTAAACATTATTGCAGAGAAAAGGGTGCACTGGTGGGAGTTGCTTTGATATGCTGGCCAGATAAAAAGAGGAGTGTGTTTCTCTCTGACGGACATACATTTATTCACATTTCCCCCAACCAATTTCATTTTAATGTAAAATAAGGAGATGAGGTTAGGGAGCGAACAGAGCAGAGTTAGCTAATAGAAAACAATGAGCGGTGTTTTATTCTCTGGAGGCTATTCCACCGTTGTCAGCGCTCTCCCTCGCTGGCCGCACAATGTTCAAGACAAAGACAGAGAGCAGAGGGGCCAAGTGCCTCTTCTAAAACACATAGCAGCTTATTAACCCCAACATGCACATACACGCACACACACGGAGCGCAGCGGTGGGCTGCAAAGCCATATCAGTGAGTAATATATTGAGGTTATATTCAGGTTGTAATGGTGTTATTAAAGCAACAAGCTCAGGCTGAATAAAGAGAAAATCCTATTAAAATAATTATAGAGGCCTGAGATGGCACAGTGTGTGTGTGTGTGTTACGAGAAGGAGATAAAGACACACACATAGTATTCCTGATATGTTTAAATACATCAGTGTGTGTGCGTGTGGGGGTGTGTTTGTGTGTGTGTGTGCGTGTTTGTGTGTCCTTGGCTTACTAATGTGTAGTAATTGACTCTACTAATAGTGATTGCCAGCTAATCTTATTGCTGCTTTTCGTCAGCTTTAGCCTTAATTAGAATGTATTACTCCTACATTCACTCCTTCTACACCTCTTAAGAAATAATTATTCCCACATGTAAATATGTAGTTATTGTTGCATAAATATAGACCCATGGAAAAGCAATTCAGGTAAAATAAAAAAAATGATTTAAACATTTACTTTACTACTTTTCTGGTTGTAAAACACTAATGTTTCTAAAGTTATGAATAACACTTTAGGCAAGTAAATTAACGATTAGGTAAAATATACCTCAAGTGGGAATTCAAAGTATTGCTTTGTTTAAAAGGAAGGAAATACAGTCTAATTTGAAGGTAGTCTTATAGTATTACCCAAAATCTAAGTAAATGTCATCACTCAATGATTTGAATAGACAAGAACTCCAAAATGTGTTTTTCTAAGGGAGTCCTGGAATTTTTTAACAGGTTAAAAAAGACCACAGGTATAACTGAATTAAAACTAGAAGAAGCCTCAAACAGTATTTTCAAACAGCAATCATCAAATTGCCCAATCTGAATGAATTTTTTACATTGAAGTATTTTTGTGATTAGTTTTTTCTTTGGAACATTGATGAGGTAAAACCTAGAACAAACGTTGTGCAAAGTTTATAGGTAAACAGAAAACACTGTATTATCATAACAAAGTTTTTGTTCAGAAACAATGCATCAGTAACAAAACATTTTTTTCCTGATACATTGTCATGCCTACATTTTTTTTTTTAATTAAGTGCACAAAATTATTACTCTACAACATTTTTTCCCCAGGTAGAATGTTCAAAAACTACAATGCATTTTTTCTTTTAAATTCTCCCTTTCACACAGGAGAGAAACCAAAACTAAATTATCGATCCTATTGAGCTGATATCAATACAAACTTTGATATTGGTGGTATCCATATTTGTCAAGGAACTTAAGAAAAAAACATTTGTGCTCGGCAGAATCTGACCACTGAGTTGAGATGTAGATTTGTAAACTCTAGGTTCAGTGATAGTAAGTAAAATCTTCTTTATATTGGACAACATAAACGGAGTAATTAAAATCTTGGCCAAGGATAAATTCAGGTACTTTGGTTTGTAATGATCAAGAAATAAATAAATGACCTATGTTGGATGTTGACAAGGTCTGTGTCAGATGTTGGGAACCAGGACATTCTGATGATGAGAAATGGGCTACTGGAACATTCATGGATGAGGGCAGAGAACTTAACAACACCGGAATGCTACTATATGGGCAAGCCTAGAGAGAGGGGCTATATGGAGGCTATATGTGAGAACTTTGACAAGAAGTACACTAAAGATGCTTGAAACAAATCAGAAGGGTTAAGAAGAGCTATGAATTTCGGGAATGAGCCACAGACATAATGATGAGCTTGGAGGTAACTGAAAATATGATGTTTAGAGAGAGAAATTCATTTACAATGGACAGAGACTCCATCACAATGACAAATAAAATAGTATTTAATGGGTATCCCTGTCCCACAGAGTGATGCAAGCCAAAGCATTGTCAATGCCACCTGCTCTGATGCATAAGACAAACTTCTCCCCAAATCCAGATTTTCCCAAATTACAAAACAGTAAATATGACTATATTCTGTCAAATGCTTTTCTAGCATCCAGTGCAATTACAGGGTTGTAATCCACATTAACTAATTTCTGGAGATTACAAATAGAATGCCTATTGAAAATAAACCAAGTTTGATCTAGAGCTATAATTGACAGTAAAACTACATCTAAGTGCCTGGCTAGTAACTTTGCCAGCGGTTTGAAATCAACATTTCAAACTGATGGGATGATGTGAACCACATAATGCTGTGTCTTTACACTGTTTTATCTTTCTATCACAGAGGGTAGGACCTCAACCATTGGAGCACTGACCCTGTGATGCCCGCCCACTGCTCAAGCCTTGAGATAAGGACCTCTCGGTCTAGGGCAGGGGTCGGCAACACGCAGCTAAAGAGTATGCGGCTCTTTAGCGCTGCCCTAGTGGCTCCCTCGAGTTTTTTAAAAATTGTTTGAAAATGGAAAAAGATGGAGGTGGGAAATATATTTTTGTTTAAATGTGGTTTCTGAAGGAGGACAAACATTCGTAATGTTTTCCAATGCTGTAAAAATGTGTAAAATAAATATTAAAGCTGTGTCCAAATTCAGGGTCTGCATCCTTCAAAGGATGGATTTGTCGACCGATTATGTCAAAGCGTAGCAACAAGGCCTGTCCGAATTCAAAGTCTCCTTCAAATGCGTCCTTTTTTTCCCCAGATTTGAAGGATGCGTCCGGTGTATTCTTCACAGCTCACCGTATCCCATAATTCATTGCAGGGCCACACCGGGCGTTCAATCAAAGCGGCAATGACGTTGAAGAGCGGCAAATTATTTCGCTATATTACACTTTAAGTGACACAACATGATTTTTTACAACATTTTTAGGCGAGAATATGGCTTTGAAAGTCTCAAATATCTGCTCGGTTCATCAATACATCACCTAATTGCAATATTGTTCTGACATGTCTGCTCCCGCTGTGTGAGGATCTGGAGTTAGCTCCACCTGTGGGCGGCGCTACTAACTTTTCCTTCCTCAGCTGCACCTGGTTACCTTGATGAGCAGATCCAGCATTTAAGCCTCCAGCTGGTTCCAGATCATCGCTGGAGCATCAAACCTTACTGGTTAGAGTCTCAGCCGTAGGTTCTAACCCTAAGCAAGTGTCTTTGTTAACTTGTTTGCTATTTGCTCTTCGACTCAGGTTTTTGCCTCACCTTGACGATCACTGCTCTACTGGAAACCTACTTGACTCACGAACGGATTACTTACCTTGCCGGACCATCATTGGAACCTTTGTCTTCTCCTCAACGCCACGAACGCCTCCTAAACCTGTAAGAAAAAGAAAGAAACATTATTCACAAATTCATCTATCTCCACGCTGAATCAAGACCTGTACCCGAGACTCACCCTACTCCTTCTTGCCTTCCAGACTGTTCCTGAATGACATCACTGTAAATACCCGCACATTGTAAATAAATCACTTACCTTATTCCTCATCTCCTTGTCTGGTTTCGGCTTCGCTCCATGGACAAATTACCTGGTTTATGTCAGTATGCTCCAGCCATAACCAGTCCTGAGCGTTGCCGTTTCCAGCTGCAATAAGCCGCATTTAGACATCCGAGCCTAGAGGTAAAGAGTCCCGGGAATTAATCTGTTCTCTCTCCTTTGCTGTCAGGATCAAGCTCAGTTACGTGTTCTTATGTGGGTGAAGAGAGCTAACCAGGAAATGGCGGAATCCTCCTCCCGACCTGAAAACACAGAGGCCGCTTCCCTGTTAGCCCACCACGAGTCCATGATTAATGCTCTGTGTGAGAGACAACAGTCAGAGACCGGATGCCTTGACCAGTTAACTATTCTCACCCAAGAAATACATCAAAAACTATCATCGCTAGTACCCAACTCGTCAGACCCCTCTTCTGCTTCTGCCCCGGCAGCTGCGTCACTTCCGGTCCCAGCTTCTGGCCATTTCCGTGAGGTTCCTTCTACTACGCCTGAACATTTTTCCGGCGAGATCGGTAAATGTGCAGGGTTCCTTTTGCAATGTTCGCTAGTTTTTGCTCGCTCCCCGCAATCTTTTTTCGACGACGCCTCAAAAATATCGTACGTGATTGGGCTTTTAAGAGACAAGGCTTTGCGATGGCCCGAAGCTAAATGTAGCTTCCGTGCCATCAGGCAAACACCTTTTGATCAATTTATTGAAGATTTCGAACAAACATTTGGGGTCAGATACAACGAAACAGAAATAACAAGAAAACTATGGAACTTAAAACAGGGTCAATGTTCTGTTGCCCAATTCACTATTGATTTTCGCACGTTGGCGGCTACGTCTGGATGGAACGAACCTGCTTTAAAGAGAGTTTTTATCCATGCTCTGCAGGATCAAATTAAGGACCAGCTAGCGGGGAGGAATGAACCTTGATCCTTGGAAGAACTAATCACTTTAACTATTCGTTTGGAAAAGAATTGAGTCCTGGAGCAAATATTGTTTAAAAACCTGCCTCCAATCAGCTCTGCCAGTTCTACCTGCCAAGAGGGAACCAGACGATGAGGTAGATCTCACTAAGGTTCCTCCCGAGTACCATGATCTCGCTTCTGTGTTCAGCAAATCTAAAGCCCTATCCATGCCACCCCACAGACCATACAATTTCTCCATAGAGTTACTTCCCGGAGCCCCACTTCCTTCCAGTCGGTTGTTCAACCTCTCAGGACCAGAGCGGGAATCCATGCGGACCTACATCGAGGAATCCCTCTCCTCTGGCATCATCCGCCCCTCTACGTCTCCACTCGGTGCAGGTTTCTTCTTTGTGGAGAAAAAAGACAAAAGCCTCCGCCCATGTATTGATTACCGAGGACTCAACCAGATCACCATCAAGAACAAATACCCACTGCCTCATATAGATTCCGTTCATCAGCAACTCCATTCTACTACCATATTCACCAAGTTGGACCTTCGCAACGCTTACCATTTGGTAAGAATTAAGGAAGGAAACGAGTGGAAAACCGTCTTCAAGACCCCACTCGGCCACTTTGAATACTTGGTCATGCCATTCGGACTCACTAATGCACCTGCAGTATTTCAATCATTAATCAACGATATACTAAGAGACTTTTTGAACATTTCTGTATTTGTTTATCTGGATGACATTTTGATCTATTCTCAGGACTCAATCCAACATCGACGTCAGGTGAGAGCAGTGCTACAGCGTTTGTACGAGAATCAAATCTTCGTAAAGGCTGAGAAATGTGAGTTCAGCGTACCTTCTGTGAGTTTCCTGGGCTTTATCTTCGGACAGGGCTACTACAAGACCGACCCCGAAAAGATAAAGGCGGTAGCCGACTGGCCTGTTCCCACCGATCGCTGACAACTACAGAGGTTCCTGGGATTCGCTAATTTTTACAGCCGGTTTATCCAGGACTACAGTAGGGTCGCAGCCTCTCTCACCCAACTCACCTCCGTCAAACAACCTTTCATCTGGTCCCCCGAAGCACAAGCAGCCTTCGGTGAGTTAAAGTCCCGTTTCACCTCTGCTCCTATCCTTCGTCACCCTAACACCAGACAGCCATATATTGTGGAAGTAGACGTCTCAGACTCAGGCGTGGGAGCTATCCTCTCTCAGAGATTTGCAGAGGATAGTAAGGTCCACCCATGTGCCTATTTCTCTCGTCGCCTGTCCACTGCAGAGAGAAATTATGATGTAGGAAATCGGGAACTACTTGCCATTAAATTAGCCTTAGAAGAGTGAAGGCACTGGTTGGAGGGTTGCGAAACTCCTTTTATAATATGGACTGACCACAAGAATCTGGCCTACCTCAAAACTGCCAAAAGACTTAACCTCCGTCAAGCCAGATGGTCATTGTTTTTCGGCAGATTCAATTTTACCATCACTTTTAGGCCAGGTTCTAAAAATGTCAAGCCTGATGCTCTGTCCAGATTGTGGTCTAGTCCCAACGCAACTGAAAAGGATGAACCTATCATTCCATCCACCCTGATCATCGGCGCACTCACTTGGGCCATAGAGAAGGAGATCCTGGACTTTTTCCAATAATTTGGACAAAAATGGGAGTTTGGAAAGAGCCCTAAAGTTTGAAACCACTAAGGCGCCACTTCCTAAACAACAGTTTAAGAACAACACTTCTAAATGTACAATTGAAAGGAATTTAGGGATTTCATCAATAGATCAGAGAATCTAGACAAATCTCTGCAAGTAAGAAGCAAGGCCGAAAACCAACACTGAATGCTCATGACCTTCAATCCCTCAGGCAGCACTGCATTAAAAACTGACATCATTCTTTAACGGATATGACCATGTGCTCAGGAACACTTCAGAAAACCATTGTCAGTGAACACACTTCATTTCTACATCGACAAGTGCAAGTAAATCTCTACCATGCAAAGCAAAAGCCGTATATCAACAACACCCAGAAACTCTGACGGCTTCTCTGGGCCTGAGCTCATCTGAAATGGACTGACACAAAGTGGAAAAGTGTCCACATTTCAAATTGTTTTTGGAAATCATGGATGTCATGTCCTCTGGGCCAAAGAGGAAAAAGACTGTCTGGATTGTTATCAGCTCAAACTTCAAAAGCCAGCCTCTCTGATGGTATGGGGGTATGGGTAACTTGAACATCTGTGAAGGCACCATTCATGCTGAAAGGTACATACAGGTTTTGGAGCAACATTTGCTGCCATCCAAGCAACGTCTTTTTCAGGGACGTCCCTGCTTCTTTCAACAAGACAATGCCAAGCCACATTCTGCACGTTACAACAATGTGGATTTGTAGTAAAAGAGTGCAGATACTAGACTGGCCTGCATGCAGTCCAGACCGGTCTCCCACTGAAAATGTGTGACACATTATGAAGTGCAAAATACAACAATGCAGACCCCAGACTGTTGAGCTACTGAAGTTGTACATCAAACAAGAATGGGAAAAAATACCTACAGAGCTTCAACAATTAGTGTCTTCAGTTCCCAAACACTTATTGAGTGTTGTTAAAAGAAAAGGTGATGTAACACAGTGGTAGACATGCCCCTGTCCCAGCTGTTTTGGAACATGTTGCAGGTATCAATTCAAAATGAGTGAATATTTGCAACAAACAATAAAGTTTATCAGTTTGAACATCAAATATCTTGTCTTTATAGTGTATTCAATTGACTATAGGTTGAAAAAGATTTGCAAATCATCGTATTCTGTTTTTATTTATGTTTTACACAATGTCCCAACTTCATTGGAATTGGCGTACTACAAAATGAACTGACAGATTGTGTATATAATCTGTTCCATACAAAAAATGAAATATAAAGCAGGACAAATGCCATGAACCAAAAAAGGTCTGATTATGTTACATTCATCAATGATGTCCTTTAGTTAAAAAAAAATCAAAAATAAATATAAATAAGTGTTTTAAACAATTCACTGATGCCATAATCAGTAAGTTTAGTACCCAGGACTGTGAACAAAGACAAGCTCAGCACACAGCTGATGTTACATGCTTCTATACTGTCACCCAGTAAAGATCTCAGCTGCAGCCACAAAGACGAATACAAGGAGCTCCAACATATCCTGACGTTAGGTAATCCCCAGATCCAAATTCTTCTTAAGTTTCTTGTTGACAAACTCCAAAGCTAGGTCCGGGTCCTCAAAATTATGGGTCTGGCCATTTGACATGGTGATGTGTAGGGCAGCTGATGTTGAAAGTCAAATTTATAATGAGCACAGTAAATGACCTTTTTCTTTTTCTTTCCAGTTGGTGAGAAGTCCAGGAAAATGTACACCCGTTTACCATTGTATAGCAGGAGGAAAAACCTCTCCAGCAGAATGGTATTCCCAGTTTGAAACTGTGTCCCCCTGATGGCTATCAGTCATGATGACTTGTCCTTCCTTGGTTTAGCACACAGTGTACAGTGAGGCCTATCCAGGTGAGGTTTATCTTCAAGCCCCAACAAGTTCTTAACCCTCCTGAAGCCCTAAAAAGAGAAAGGGATGAAGAGAGGTACAGAACCCCTTGAAACTTCAACTTGACCTGATGGCCAAAAATTCAGCCATGAACTCTGTAGGTTGTGACGTTCTGAGCCCTCTTGCAGGCATGAATCAGGTCTTCAAATCTTCACATTTCACCAAACACAAAGAAGCTTTACCACATCACCATGTTCCACATCCTCCTGAGACTGCTCCTCCAACTGGCAGCAATGTGTTATGACATGTGGACTAGGGATAGGCAATAGGACAATATTAAATGGTGAAGGATTAGACTGTATTGACAATATGCCAAAGCAAAGAGACTGTAGGATCATCTATAGGGCACATTCTATCTGTTGTAGTGTCCAATGATTTCTGTAATATGGAAAACATGGACAGAATTGCAGAACTGGATGTTAAAAATGTAAGTTACTATAAAATTTGGAATGGTGCTGAATTTGTTAACAACCCTAAATGTTTCCACTTTAATGTTCACAATGAATGAGACTATCTTGGATGCTGCAGGGTCCTGTTTATGTTATGTGACGAGTGGAGGGAAGGCAACTTACTGAGAGTTGTCTGCAGAGTGTAGGCCAGACTTACAGAATATATGACCTATGCCCGAAAACTGTAGCCAAAGAATGTCTAAATAATATCTATGAACAGCAGCTCTTCAGGTTTTGTTGGCATTAAGATATTCTGCTGTCTAAAAAAGTATGCCTGTTTCAGGCGAAGCTTTGCATGATTTAGTCTCAGTAAAGCTGAAAATTGTCCTGCAAAATGTGTGATAAAAAAATATGTCATTGTGAACTAAACCCTCCCAGTCCTTCTCATCATCAATGAGTCAAATAGAACAATGATAAAACAATAGTTTTACATGAAATGTATGTACTAACTATAAAGTATACTGTTATGTTTAGGTTTTTATGTAAAGCACAAGTTGACAAAATTGCACAGACTGATTTCTGTTTAGCAAAGGTAGCTGGTCTCATCTATGAATGCAACACTCCTGACAAAATTCAGGGAGTTCCACCCAAAAAACAAACAAGTAAACAAACAAACTGATTCAGACCTGAGGAACTGCACTAACTGCATGAACAACATTTTTAATTAAAAAGGACAAATGAAGATAGAAAAAAAATGGAAAAAGCAAACAAAAAAATTAAAAAGTATATTTTTGTGCAATAGGACATAAATATGAAAAAATATCTCTTTTGACATACTTATGTACTTTTTTGTGGTATGGTATATGTTCTTCTTACTGATTGGGAGCTATGTTTGTTCAGATTTATTAAGTTTTTCTAAAACTGAGGCACAACCAACGGGAAGTAATATAAATTATAGCATTTTAACATTAAAGTAAAACACTTCCTATAGGTTTTATGGTAAAAAACAAAACAAAAACAAGGTATTTTAGTGTTATATAATAATTTTGTCAGGGAACCTAACATTGTGACAGCTCTGAATGGTTCACTGAAAGACAAAACAACAACAACAACAACAACAACAACAACAAAAAAAAAAACAAATCAAAAAGTTAATGTTGACCTTAAATGAACCTTAAGTGATAATTTTAGAGCATATACCCAGCAGGTACTTTCAAAAAGGAAACAGTCAGAATCTCCTTCGGGTCTCATTTAATCTCCTCTGCTCCCATTTATTGGTTTGAGTCGGTTCTGCTGTAATGAAAGGAATTCTGGGTAATTTTTTTTTTAGCTTTAGTAGAGATTGGTGACACTTTCTAATTTACAGGGTATTTGAGAAAATTGTTCCATTCCATTTTCCAGGCCAGCTTGCAACAGTGTAAGTTTGGTGCAGCAGAGAAGAGACAAATGTGTGTGTTTAAGCAGCTCAAATTCTGAGTATACGTGCGCATGTGTGGTGCTTCAAGTGTGTGGTGCTTCAAGTGTGTGTTTCTATGTGCGTGTGCACACTGATAGACATCAGGGAGCAGGATAGCTGACGGCTGAAGGCATTAAGAGAAGAGAGGAGGACATTAATCTAAAGGAAATTAAAATCTGGAGCGCTGCGTTTAGAATGGAGAGCGACCGCCACTTCTGATAAAGAAGTGGTTAAGGAGAGCACAGATTTAGATAAATGGGCAGGAGAAAAGGAGGAGGAACAAGAAGAGCCAAAGGGAAGGATCAGAGGAGGCAAATGAGAGAGGAAAAGTGTAAGATGAAGAGATTTCAAAAACAGATAGAAGAAAATGATGAAAAGAAATGGAAATGAGAAAGGACAAGAAAGGAAGGAAAAATGTGAAGAGGCAAAAAGGAGGAAAAGAGGAGGAGACAGGAAGAAAACAAAACATGAAAATACAGGAAGAGGATAACAGGAGGAGCAAGGAGGCAAACACAAGACGGGAAGGAAGAAAACATAAGGAGAAAGGAGTAAGGCATACAGGAGAAGAACACAGACATGTTTTCAATTATTAGACAGTGTCCTTGCTTTCTTTTATAGTTGGTCTTGAAGCCAGCTGGAGCAGTTTTACAGAAGCTGAATGTTGTATTTTTGAAGCCAGATTCAGCGCACCAACCATGTGGGGCTTTTAGCCCCGAGTTCTTCTCTGCATTCAATCCTTGTGTTACTGACCACATGGTAACAGCAGCCATTTTGAGTTTTCTTTGTTCTCTTTCTTGTTCTTTCACACCTATGGCCTTAAAAGGCCATGTGAAACACAAATTTCGGCTTACATTGAGACATTTCTTGTTGTTTTGTGTATTTTGTACATTGTATGGTAGCAGAGTAGAGTTTATGTGAGAACCATTAATTTTAATCATTGTCATTTGACTGTTGATTTATATAATTTATATTACCTTTCTTCTAGGAATAAAGTGGTTTGTCATCATTATGAGTTTGTATTGTGATAACTGCTGGTTTGCAGAGGTCTGTATCAACTCTCTTCCAGGTGGACACAAACAGACCAAGAAACACTTAAGGCTCAGTTATTAAATCCTGGTTTTCAGGTGGTGCCACATAAATAATGTCTACCAATAACAATTTTATTAGTCAATAATAACTGTCTTAAGACATTTGGGGATCATGTCAGGCCCTTGTGCAGTCCAGCGCTTCATTTCTGACTGTGTTTTAGATGTCTGCCACTGGGATGAATACTGGTTCTTGTTCAGGGGGATTTCTGTGTTCAGATCGTAGATCCTGAAACCATGGGGCATTATCATTGTGTGATGCCTCATTCTCCCATATGCTTCTCCAGTATTGCTCAGGCTCAGCTCTGGGTGGATCTACTCTTGCGTTATTCCCCTTCCATTGAGAGTACATTTTGGATAATGTGGTGCAGATTATTTACCTACTTCTCCTTTCCCAGTTGCAAGGAGCTGGTGCCTATCTCTAGCAGTCAGTGTGCGAGAGGCGGGGGACACCATGAACAGGTTGCAAAGTCCATCACAGGGACACATGGAAACAAATTCAACAAACAACCATTCACACCCTCTCTCACACCTACAGACAATTTAGAGTTAATAATGAATGCATGCATGTTTTCGGTCTGTGGGAGAAAAACAGAGTACCCAAAGTAAACCCACGCATGCACAGGGAGGACATGTAAACTCCACCTTCTCTCTGGGAGGTGACAGCTCTGAGTCGTGGTCCACCATGCCACCCCCATAAAAACCACAAGACACCTATTTTGCAAAAGTGTCTAGCATGGTTATGATCTTTAGACTCAGGTTAGCTGCCCTTGGGGCTTGATACCCAAACTTAAATGACTACATGAGGAGAAAGGAAGGAAAAAGCAATTAAGAAAATGTGAGATAAAATTTGGATTTGAAATCTGAAAGCCAACATTATGAAAGAGGAGAGCAGAAGAGGCTGTCCAGCTAAAACCTCCTAGGCATGTGTGTGTGTGTAGTTTATGCAGCACATGTAGATAGCAGTGGCTCTGTGGTTCTGAGCATCAATAACATCGGGTTATCTGCAATATGGTCTGGTCTCTCTCTCCTTCTCTCTCTCTCACACACACACACATGCACACACGCACACAGTGAGTGATAGCGGAGGCACAGGGGTGGATTTCAGGGGTTAGCAAAGCTGTGCTCAACAGAATGTCGTAGATTTAACACTGCGGCCGGTCGTCAAGATATAAAACAGATTTAGCTGAAAGCTGCAGCCTCCGCTGTCCACTCACACACTCCACAGATGCATAGTAAACAATACAACACATAATAAATTCTATTTAACATACTTTTACTTGTCTATTTTGTGTTTTTTTTTTCCAGTAAAACCTTCACTGGGATAAAAAAAGCTAAAAACAACAAATGTAGACTACTTCTCACAAAGAAAAATAGGATGAATTCAGCTAAACTAAGCCAAATTAACTTGGAATATTTTATCTCTAAAATCTTGCAAATAATCACATAAACTGATCTTACACACTTGCTAAAAATTTATCTATTTTTAAGATTAGTTCTGATTATTTTAAAGTTTTTATTTGGAAGGGCAGATAATTATATCAAGTGTTACAGAGCAATACCCTAAAATTGAGCCTGTTTAACTACTGACTGAAATACGGCTGATAAAAAAGTTTTACAGAAGCGTACAAACAAAACTAGAGTTACTAAACTACACTTAATACACACACACACATATATATATATATATATGTAACTAAACTTCTGTGCCAGATTAATTTGAAAGTTGGGCCTTAAATCATATCTAGGTTAGCAATAGAGCTACAGAAAGATCAGTAAGTCTAAATTTACAGCATAACTAATAAAGTTGTAAATTTTGGTATAATCATGCATGTACAGTTAATGCTTTGATGCATCTCAATGTGTTGCATTGTCTAATTTTTTTTATTTGGATTTACAAACATTAGATCCTTGGGTTGCACTACGAAGTGAGATTTCCCAATAGCCAGTCATGTTGAACTCAAAGTCAGAGTTCAAAATCACAAAGGAGGAACTGCTTGAGTGCATCTTGATCATGGTAACAGAGGCTGAACTCATCAGCTGCTCCGGAATTCATAGTTTCAGCTAATTATCAGTAAAAAGCTCAACTCGTTCACTGATTTGTCCAGATCCCCCTTGCAAATAAGATCTTGATCTCAATGGGGTTTTTAAATCTGTTGAAATAAAGGAAATTTAAATGATTCTCAAATCTAAAACAGAAAAATGAGATGGAAACACTTTTAATTTATCATAGTTCTGCTGAGTGCTAAAACATTTTAAATAAATGTCAAATTATCATCACCTTATACAACAGCACCAAATAAGCTGTTTAACACTGGCATTTTAACTGTCAAATTTAATCACAATACATGTATTCAGTTAGTTCTATTTATTCCAGTAATTTATTAAACATCTAAATTCCACAAAATTTTACTCTTGTTTGACTAAATTATACCATATTAAATTAACTTGTATGATTCTCATCATAAAAACAGCTAAAAACCTATTTTTACTTTGAAACACTAAGAAGCTGCAATTCGACAATAATCAGAATTTAAAGAAAAATTTAATTATGCAATACAGCACCATCAGAACCATATCAAGCTGATGCTATAGAACGAGTAGTGAGTCTTTTCATGTTTAATTCAGGTTTGCTAAGACATTCATTAAACACTTCATGTGCAATTAGTACCTTTGTGCTTCAGAAAATGATTTATAAAAAAAACACTTATTTAAATTCAGTTTTAATAAACCTCTGGAGTTAGGTTTCACATCTTTCTGTTTTGCCTAAACAGCAGCAGGCATCAACTCATCGATTTACAACCAACAGTTTTCTGCTACATTCCTCACTTGTCCTAACAGTGGGAATGGTGTTTTCCCATCAGGATTTCAATATTTTTTGCTTTCTGTTAATGCAACGTGCTGTTCTTTATCAATGAAGCCATTAAATAGCTTAATTTCTTTGATCAGTGATTAAGATTTTAAAATAATCAAATGACACACACAACGCTCCTTTTTATGTGAACCAAAATACACTAAACCAAACAGTCTCAGTTAACAAAATAACACAAAAGCCACCATTGCAGTACCCATAATTTATTAGTGGAGTTTTAGGTTTTATAAGGGAAGAAAGCCCTGATTTGTTGAATTTACTTTATAGTATACTCCTCAGTTCATGTTTTATCAAACATTTCAGATTCTGTGAAGTGCATTTTACAAACGGCATGTGTTTTATTCAATTCATACTTTCCAGTACAACACCGAAGTTAGCTTCCAATTGGTTGTTCTTTCAAGAAGAAAATCTACAGAACAACATTAGACCACATGCACCCTCCCTGTACACACAGAGCCATGCAGAGAGTCAGTCACTCAGAACAAAGCTCTGCAGCTCACAGTCAAGCCTGGTAGACTACGTGAAAGAGTGATTGTGTGTCAGTCTGGGCCTAAATGTGTGTGTGTGTGTGTATAAAACGTAAGAGTGAGGGCCACTCCATTGATCTCAGGGTCAGACCACTTGACCTCTGACTTTCCTGAGGCTGGTCCTCTCTCCTGTGCATCAGCTCACAGAAAGCTGGAGTTGGTGTAGATGTTGACCTGTTCAGTTGACAACTGTATTTGTGGTGAAAAATGATGAAGACCTGTGAACTCTGAGAAAGGATGCACCAATATCTAATCTAGCATGAGAGGGTAGAAGCCAAGAGCCAGAATTGGGTCTATGACAAACAAACAGACAGTCTAAAGTTTCAGTTTTCTGTTTAAAGCTCTTAATTTTCTTCCACAATTAACTTTAGATAGAAGAAGAAAACAAAAGACTTGAGTTAAATTTTTTAACACTTTGTAAAATCTGATACCTGCTTTACTGTCTGCACTGTGATAATCTTACATTCTTACAGAATGCCTAATTTATATAAAAGAAATATTTAGGTTTATTAAGGTACAAACAAACAAATAGTCATTAAACAATCAATTTAAATTAAATGTATTCTTAGATAAAATTAAATTAAAAAACAGCATTTTGTTTTATTTCTTGTTTGTTGTTATTTTTTGTTTTACAGTTGTTTATTTCTTCTCAGTATTTGTGTTTCCCAGTGTCTGGTCAGAAATCTAAGATCTGATCTGAGATCTGAGACTGAACTCTGATCTGAGATTTGAGACAAAGACCTGATCTGAGTGTCATGGCAAAAAGATAAGGGAGTCAGTTTAACAATTTAGGGTTAGGGTTACAGAAATGTCCAGCAGAACATCCAGAGATGAGACAGATCCAAACAGTAGAATCTGTCTAACCTCAGATCATTGTAGAGCGCTCATTTGAACAAAGGTTATCTGTAAGACATAACAATGCCACCAGTCTTGTCATAATTGTAAGGCTGTATATTTTAGAGAGTGACTTAACCTAACACTGAACTGTAAACAGATATGCACTACACAGAAATATTCTGTTACACCTAAATAGGACACCATAGAGAATTTGACACTGAAAACTGATCAGCGTTCTCAGACTGAGACCTGATCTGAGAGTGATATCTGAGATTGAGATCTGATCTGATTAGAGATCTGAGACTGCAGTCTGATATGATATCAATACTTTATTTCAAACTGCAATTCAAACAATAAAAATACCAGCTTCTTCTGTCCTCACTTGCTCCATGTGTCAGATGTTTAGATACTCCTCTGCCTCCTTTAGTGATAATAGTACCTGTAATAAATGTAGTCTTGTGATAATTTTGCAGGCGAGGCTGTCTGAATTGGAATTTTGGCTCCATTCTGTTGAGAAGCCATTAGCTAGCGAGGCCCTCCTATAGGCAGCTCGAAGCCACCAAGAGTGGGCTCCTTAAGTGGCTCTTTTAGTGGTCCTCTAGCATACCTCTAGGTGACAATTTGTAAAATTAGATTAGAAACTAAGAAGAGAAAGAGCCAAAGATTAAATGGAGGAAGCTGAAGGAGGAGGTTTGTTGCAGGCAGTTCAAATAAGAATTGCAACAGGCCCTTTGGGGTAGTAAGAAGCTACCAGAGGACTGGGAAAGTACAGCTAAAGTAGTGAGAGAAACTAGCAAGAAGATACTTGGTGTGTCTTCTGATCAGAGGAAAGAAGACAAGGGAAGTTGGTGGTGGAATGAGGAAGTTCGGGAGATCATCCAGTGAATGGGTCTGTAGTGAACTGGAAAACTTGTTTTAGCAATATGCTTAGTAGCAGCTTTGTTGAGCCATGTATCCCTATAACTCTAAATAATGATGATTTCATGGAATTCTTTATAAATAAAATTGTTTCAGTCAGAGGAACATGCCATGCTTACCTCTGATTCCGTATCAAATGGAATAGCTTTAGAAGTGTCACTAGAACCTGATTTGTATCCTGTTGAACTTTCTGAATTGTCAAAAATAATAACTTCATTGAAACCATCAACCTTTTTGCTAGATCCCACACCAACCAGGCTGTTCAAAGAGGTGTTTCCCTTAATTAATATCTCCATTTTTGATCTGCTTAATCTGTCTTCAATGAATGGTTATGTATCACAGAGCTTTAAGGTTGTTGTAATTAAACCTTTACTTAAGAAACCTTGTCTTGATTAAGGAGCTTTGGCCAATTATAGACCTATATCCAATCTCACATTCATTTATAAATATTTTGAGAAAATAGGTGTAAATCAAGTGTGTGAACATTTGTACTGAAATCTGTTTGAGGAGTTTCAGTCAGAGTTTAGAGCTCATCATAGCACAGAAACAGCACTAGTGAAAGTTACTAGATATTGTCATGGCTTCAGACAGTGGACTTGTGTTCATACTTGTCCTGTTAGAACTCAGAGTTACATTTGACACTATTGATCACAATATTCTATTACAGAGGCTTGTACATGATATTGGGATTACAGGAACAACTATAAAGAATTTAAATCACCTTTATCTGATAGATTCCAATTTGTTTATGTTAATAACAAATCTGTATACACCAGAATTAGTCATGAACTTCCTCAGGGTTCAGTGCTTGGACCAGTAGTCTTTACTTTACATGTATATGCTTTCATTAGGTAAAATTATTATCAAACAGTGTCATCTATCAGACTATCAAGATACTGCACTAGAATATTGTAACACACCATAAAACCATAAACTCTAATTGGATCTCAAACTCTGACTATATTAATTTAAAATACCAAGGATGAGTCTTAATCATAAATTTAGAAGTTCCAATAGTCTCAGCGGTCTGTATATGAAGAGGTAAACTATTCCACTCATTTGGAGTAGCTACTGCAAAAGTCAGATCGCCTCAATATTTTAGTTTGATCCTTGGAACATGTAAGAGAAGTTGGTTGGTTGTCTAGAGTGCTCTTACTGGTGCGTAGATGTTAAGAAGATCACACAAAGATGATGGGGCCAGACAATTTGAAACTTTAAAAAAATCAAGCAGTAAGCTCTGAAAATCCATCCAGAAACAGACAGGTAGACAGTAGAGAAGCCAGGACCGAAGTTATGTGTTCATGTTTTTAATATTCGGGCGGTTTGTAAGCCATGCAGAGATGATTTGTCTGAAACATCATATAAAGCACTACGGTAGTCCAATCAAGAGATTATAAAAGCATCACTTTTCCCAAGTTCTTTTGTTGGGAGATATGGCTTCACCTTGGCAATGAGTCTTAATTGGAAAAAACAACTCCATTAATTTATTTGTTCAATTTGAAAGCACTATCTAAAATAATACCCAGATTCCAGGCAGCCGAGTGACTACATGAAGCCAAGGTGCCAAGAGTACCCAGGGTGATACGAGAGAATCAGTCAGAGCAGAATGACATTTTAGCTGGAAAAATGAATGTAAGTCAGAGGGCAGAAAAAGAAGGGGTCATTTCAAGCAATACATAACCACATCTATCACACCAGAAAATATTCTAAGCTGTTGCACATAAGGATAAACAAAAAACTGAGTTATCCATAATTATAATTGTACATTTTCATCAAGTAAGGAAAAATACTGCCAATTTGTAAATAAGTTGATACTTTATTTTTATTAATTATTCTCAGCAGCGGTTCTGAGCAGTCAAACAATATTTTTTATTACCAAGGTAAGGAATTAGGAACTTGGCAAGAGGTATCCTCAGTGACCCCCTCAGACTTAACAGGATCAGGAACTGGGAGCCATAGATGTGACAAAAACATGGGCAGGGGCCATGGCTACAGCAAAGACCTTGGAGCTGCAGCACTTAAAAGCTTGGGACAGGTGTTTGGTAGAGGCTAAAATATGAACTGTGACTCTCTGTAGATTATGGCGCTGATGAAGTCCAGGGTGTTTCTAAGGTGTGGGAGGTTTTTGGCTGCAGCCACAGTTCTTCCAGCCTCTTCAAGGTGTCCAGGAGGCGTTTCAACTCCTGAGCCATCACCTGGCTGTCTGCTGGATCCATGACTGGTCAAATCCTAATGCAACAATTTTTGGTTAGTAGACTGGTTGGTTGAGGACTCAAGGGTTCAGGCAGCAGGTGACAGGCAGACATGTTTAAATCCAAAAAGTATTTTAACAAGGACAAAAAAAGAAAAGTGCAGAAGACAACCAACACCCTTCTTCCCCCCAAAAACATACAAACAAACAAAAAAAACAGGACAGATCAAGGGTTATGAATGTAGGATCTGTCAAACCAGGTGCTTTTATCACTTGAGAAGAGTTAATTAGTGAATGAGTGAAGCTGGGATGATTACAGATGAATGACAGGTGTGCTGACAATGGAAACTCTAAAGCTGAGGAAATATATTGCCAGGGAACATGGAAAACAAAACTAAAACTGCCAAACCATATTAGTAAAACAAACAAACAAACAAACAAAAAAACACAGATAGTTGACAACCGACAACAACCTCACAGAGATAAACAACATACCTGAAACTTCAAATGAGGCATCAAGTACATGAAAACAAGGAACTAAGGCAACTCCAAACAATAAAATAAGTACACAGTACCAAAACTCTGGAGAAACCACAAAACCATGATAAGATCTGAGATTGAAACCTGATCTGAGATCTAAAACTGAAATCTGATCTAATTTGAGAACTAAGATGGAGATCTGATCTTAGGCTGACACCTGACACCTGATCTGAGATCCGGAGACTGAACTCTGATCTGCAATTGAGATCTAATCTGATAGCTGACACTCAGACCTGATCTGAGTTCTGAGACTGACAACTAATCTGACATCTGACCTGAGGTCTGTTCTAAGATCTGATGTGAGTTCTGAGACTAAATTCTGATCTAAAATCTGAGACTGAGATTTGATCTGAGATCTGTAGATCCTCCAGGTGAGCTTTAGATTCTCCTGCTTTTCTTCTCCTTCTTCCTATGCTCTTCTATCCTCTCATCTCTATTTCTTTCCACTTCCCTGTCTTTACATTTTTCTTGGCTCCCTTTTCACTCGTTCTCACATTCTTCCTTCTCCTGCCCCCCACCCCCATCTCCTCATCTCTGTCGCTGTTGGCAGCCTATTTAAATGCTCCATTGGAGAAGGATTAAGGTTTATGCAAGGTCAGTGTGGGATGTGATAATTATAATCACAGCTTTTTGCCTGGCCAATGACGGCCATTTGTTATTCTCAGCTCAGTGGCTTCAGAAGCCCCAATAGAGGGGTGGGGTGGAGGGTGGGGTGGG
>NC_051438.1:5743842-5772108 GCF_001649575.2 Kryptolebias marmoratus
GGGGTTGGTGGGAGGTGTTGACAAGAGGCTGGCTGATTTACTGGGCCTCCTCCCCCTCTCCCAGCTCAGAGCTGGCTTTAGGCTTAGCGGTTTCCTTTTCCTCCTCTTCTCATCCCTCACTTTCCTCCTCTGTCATGGTAGATTCACCCCAATGTCTTCTTTTTCCTGCATTACAAACTTACTTTGAGTTCTCCTGATGTGTCACCTTTACTCCCTCCCTTCGGCCCAGGACGCTGGTGCTGGAAGTTCTTCTAGTTTTTAGGAAGAACCATAGGACGTAGAAAAAAGTCGGATTGGGTACAGTAGATAAAAACACAACAAAAAACACTCATGTCTGTTAGTTGAATAAGTATATGCACACAGACTGTGGCACAGGTATTAACTGAACTTGAAACACAACAGCAGAGAGTGGTGAAGACGGCTGAGAAGACCACCATCAAGACTTCACTGCCCTCTCTGCAGAGCACCTACCGCTGCAGAGTCCACAGGAGGGCTGCCTCCATCCCCATGGATACCATTTACAATTCTACCCTCAGGTCAGAAGTTCAGAAGTGTGAAGTGCAGGACTTTTAGATTTAAGGTCCTTTTCTTTCCCTCTGCCATCAACTCCTAAACAAACCTGTTCTTCCTCATGTTCATGTGGCACAGCTTTTGCACAATTTGCCCTCTGATGATAAAAGTACATGCAGCTGATTATGCATCTTAATCTTGAAGTTTAATGTTTGTGTAATTTCACTGAACTAATGTTAATGTGATGTCACTACACTTTGATTGTCACTAAGCCCTGATGATCTGCACACTGGACCTGAACCAGTTGTGGTTCTGTAATTGCTGCTAATAATAGCTGGTCTTGGGTTTACATTTCTGTATAATGTGTCATGATGTGTAGAGTTTTTGTTGGTGTGGCTCTATGGATTACCTCTCTGCACACCTGGTTGGACTTAATAATCGCAGATATTCTTCATCTTTAATTTGGTGTTATTTTAAGGCAGTATATCTCTGCCCTGTTAACAATACAATATGTACAGTATCTTGAACTACACCACCAATAATCTGATTCATTCATGAGCAACAAAAACTGGTATGACAATGTTTGAATGGATGTGAGCTATGAGTTACGAGTAAAGGACTAAATTTATTAAAAGAAAATGTGCAAACACTTTGGTAAATAATAATATTGTAATTACTTTCAGCCACTCTGAAATAACTCACAGGCTCTTTTTTTCTTGAATGTTAGTTGACTCACATGATCAAGGTGAAAACACTACTTTGTGTAATAAGTACTGTATGTCACTAGCTCAGATGCATTCAGAAAGTTTGTTGCTTTTTACACTGGCTGCTACAGTTCTGCTCTTGAACAGGAGGTGTCTCTACTGAGAGAATGTAGCTAAACAGCAGAAAGTGCACCAGATAAAGAGAGCAAATTCACAGTTTTATCTTTCTTTTAGCAGATGTTGTTTCTTTTAGAAACAAACCTACTCCCAGATTCATCTAATAATTAAATACATCAGATTTCAGTGGTGCAAATATGTAATAAACAGTCCCATCTACTGCTCCACAGGTGAACTCAGATCGTCCATATGCAATCCTCACAACCCCATTGTACATATACTTCTGGCTTTCCTTTGTTTGTCAGTTTCTTGTATTTCTGATGTTTAGTTAGGTTCCTGGTTCCATTGTTCCTGGTTCTGCAGTAGTTTTGGTTCTTTGTGTTGTCTCCATAGCCATCTGCCTTCTGTTTTCTGTATTTGGGTCATTTTCCTTCACTCAGCCCAGGACAGAATGGTGAAAACATTTGACCAATTTTAAGTATTGACTTCATATTCAGTTGGTCTAAGTTCACACTCATGCCCCCAGTAAGTCTCTAATCTGTAATGTCTTTTCTAGACAGTCCAACACAAAGATAATGGAGCTGTGCCCAGCACAGTCCTAGTCTGGGGCTGGCCCCACTGGGAGAACAACAGAACAAATCCAGACTATTTCCTCACCCATTAAGAAATAAGCAACATAAATGTCCTTGCTTAGCATATAAGTGTTTGTGTGTAAAGAGCAGAAGTTTGAGGGGTCACCTTCAGTCTTTCTTTGCTGATTTCTATGTTTTGACCCACCATACGCCTGTATCAGCTCACATTTGGAGCTCTTTATGTTCAGAGCATGATGCAGGGTGAACCCAGCCTCCATCCATCATCCCTCCAGTCAACCAGCACTGCCAGCCATGTTTGACTGCTCAGGACTGCTGCTGGGAATAGATTGGTAGATTTGTCCACACTCACACAAACACATGGGACTGGTCCCAACCAAGGACACGAGTGGTTTCTAGCTGACTGATGTTAGAGCCTAAACTAAGCTCAGAACAGAGAGAAGGGCCAGGGTCAGGAGGGGATTTGGGTGAGTGGCTCATTTAAAGGCCCAGCGCTGCAGCTGAGCTGTCAGGTTGTGTCCATCACCAAATGGGGTTGGGGGGTGTAATTGCTGAGATTTCAGGCTGCAATATGAAATACTTTTAAATATTAGCTGAGAACTAAAAGTGATCATTCACAGAAAGTGTCTTTGTGGTAGAAAAGTGTTGATGTAACCTTTGGATCAATAAATGTTCAATTATTTTCTGTCTGGATCATTTTAGTTAGTCATAAGTGTTCAAATGAAGGTTGTTTTTACTCCTTATTGAATATAACATTTCATTTTTATTGCTCCTAACAAAGCTTTTGGAAGCTCCTGGCAGTGGATAAGGTTGTTTTCGCCAGACAAAATGAACAAAATAAATATGATATACATTGCAAGTCAAGTTATTTAAGAAAAATAAATAACAGGAAAGCATGCATAAAAAGCAATTTTAACTGTACAAAAATTAAGTAAATCAACAGCTCTTTGCAGGAGAACAACAAGAAACCACAAGGCTGTTTTTAGAAGCACTCGGAGAGGTCAAACCTATGCCAAGGCCATAGTTTCATTTAAAAATAGTCCAATCCAGATCATGATCCGGATTGCCACCAAAATTTAAATGTTTCTTGTGACAACCCCAACATTGCCTGAAAATTTAATCAAAATCTGTTTATGAGCTTTATGGTCATCTTGCGTACAGACAAACAAATAAACAAACCATCCAGCACTACCAAAAATCATAACCTTAGCAGAGGTAACAACAAACATGCATTGCCAACAACTAATAAAAAAGAGAAGATGGGACCATTGGTTTCTCCAGACATGCTACTCAGTATAAAACTGCTGAGCCTCAGGAAAATTTCCCAAAGACATCACGGCAGCTTACAGGCATATTCCCAAAGTTTTTTGCTCATGCAGTTTATTTACACCTAAATGAGACGTTATTCAAGCATTTAGTGGAAAATCCACCCAAATTTATGTTCATTTATATAAACTATAGTCAGACCTTTTCTTGAAACGAATGAGGTAATGTCACAGAATGCAAAGTCATCCTCTCATCTAATGATGCTTGCCTGATATTGTTTAGAAAAATTTCTTTAAACAAATATATTTTTTGTGAAATTCTTTTGCAGCTCCGACGCACAGAAGACAGCCCGTCTCAGTATGTCGGTACAGAAACATTGTGGAGAGAACAAGCAGTTCTGTGTCTGTCAGGTTGGAAAGAGAAGGAGGTGAACCCAGAGCGCAGACTCATGGCAAGAACTTAAATTAACTAATTTTATTAAGAATAAAAGAACAAAACAAAGGCTGACGTGGGAGCAAAACTAAACATACCAAAATCCAAACACGAGGCAAGACATGAAGCAAGACAAGAGGCAAACAAGACAGCGCATGAAGCAACAATGAACCAGCAGTGAGTGGAGGAAATGACCAGGTTTTTAAAGCGGAGGGTAATTGGGTGAAGTGGGCACAGGTGAGATGATTACAAAAATAGGAGCAGGTGTAGATGGGCGTGACAGACAAACGAGAGACAGACTGAGGAGAAGTGAATGATGACAGAGCCACAGAGACAAGACAAAAATGAAGACAACAAAAGAAACAATAAACCGAATACAAAAACACAAAGAAAACCCAAATCCTGACAGTGTCTGCAAGAAAAAAACAAAGATTAAGTAAAAAAGGATGTTAGGATGCTCAGTGACACAAAAAAGCCTCAGAACCTTTTTGACATTATATCTAAATATAATGTACTAATGAATGAAATGATGAAACATTCAGCAGACTTTTACAACCTGCTGCTGCACAACCCTAAAGATCTGTTACTGATTTAACCACCTTAAATGTCAGTCGTCAGTGATACATGAAGATATTCATCCAGGTTTTATGGAGGATCTTCATTTAGTCAGGTCCTGGAGCTCCTGAGAGGAAAGATTTCTCTTCACCTTTTTTGTAATGCTGTGTTTGCGATGCTTTTTGTAATGAGAACAACAGAGACTTGAGTCTGATTCAGGCGGCAGAAGGATCTGCATCTATGAGTGATCTATCACTGCACAAAGCAAAGAGACACAGATACCTTTCTGTCCCTAAATATTATGAGGTTATATTTATTTGTGGAAGATAGCTGAGTGCACATTGAGACCCTTAGTGGTATCGGTGGTCATCGGAGCACTCAGTACACTCTGTAAGTACTTTGAATTTTGAAAAAAATATATTATTCTGAGCAAGCAATATTGTTCCCTGTATGCACTCATCTCTCACACACACTCTGCTGTGCACAATGACACACACATGCTTTTGCACAGTATCTCGCAACACCTATTGTGTGCTCACCTCTGCCTGTTGCTCAAGTTGGCAGAGTGTATAGCAGGCTGTTTTAATATTTAATTAAATCACAATCATCTCTCTAATGACTATTTTTGGTATTAGTAATAGATTTTCCCCTGGTCACAATAACACACACACACACACACACACATGCACACACACAAATACACCTTATATATATATATATATATATATATATATATATATATATATATCTCACCCTATTTTTTCCACATGCACATGGGCAGTTCCACTTTCATTTCAAGCTCCAGGTTAAGGCCTGGAAGTCTGAGGGTTCTACGCAATATCTTAGCTGTTCCTAGGACTGCACTCTTCAGGACAGAGATCGCTGAGGTTGTTCCTGGGATCTGTTGGAGCCACTCTTCCAGTTTAGGGTTCATAGCACCGAGTGCTCCGATGATCACTGGTGCCACTGAGGCCCTGACTTTCCACAATTTCTCTATTTCCTCTTTCAGACCTTGGTATTTCTGAAGCTTCTCTTACTTCTTCTTCCTGATGTTACAATCACTTAGGATTGCTACGTCTATCACCACTACCTTCTTCTGGTTTGTTAGCCATCCCTTGGTTATCATGCTAGATCTGGAAGTCCCGCAATACTGTAGCCCTGCCATTCTCCAACACAGTGATTGTTCCTTTCTCCTCTTCCTTGATGGGTTTCTGCTGCCTGAGATATTCACTTAGCAGATCATCATTGGGGGCTTTCTTCTTGATGTATTCCAGGATCTTGGTTGTTTCATCCTGTAATAGTGGCTCTGATGCTCACTAGTCCTCTGACTCCCTCCTTTCTCTTAGTGTACAGTCTCACGGTGCTGGACTTCGGGTGAAACCCTCCGTGCATTGTGAGGAGCTTTTGTGTCTTGATGTCAGTGGCTTCTAGCTCCTCCTTTGGCCAGGTTATCATACCAGCAGGGTTTTTGATGACTGGCCTGCATATGTGTTGATGGCTTGGACTTTGTTCTTACCATTCAGCTGGCTCTTCAGGACCTGTCTTACTGTCTGTAGATGTTTGATTGTGGCTGACCTCCTTGTGGCCTCATCATGGTTGCCCTTTGTCTACGAGATTCCAAGGTACTCGTAGCTTTCCTGGACATCTGCAATGATGCCTTCAGGTAGTTCAACCCCTCCAGTTGAGATTTCCTTGTGCCTCATGGATAACATTGAACCACATTTATCCAGTCCGAATGACATTCCAATGTCCTTGCTGTGGACATGTCAATTCTGCGATGATCTGGCTGAGAGGGTTCAGTCCCATGCTGAACAGGAGTGAAGTCAGAAAATATATATCATCATGGAGACAGAGAATGCTAAGACGGTATACATATACTGTATATATATATATATATATATATATATATATATATATATATATATATATATATATATAGAGAGAGAGAGAGAGAGAGAATGCAAAGGCAATATATATATGTATCTATATATATATAGATATATATATATGAACATTCTGACTGTATATACTCTAGGTTAAAAACCAAACCTTTCATCTTTACCCTAATCTTTACCCTTCCATAAACCTAGCTGATTAGACCAGAGTCTCCTAAACATTTCATCTTTGAACCCACAAAATAAATATTGTAAAGACTCAACAGGGTCAAAAAGGCTAATAATATTAAATAAACAATATTAATTATTTAAAAACTTGAAAAATTCTGCCTATCTTTATTTCTAAAGAGTACTTTAGCAGATTTCTTGGACCATTAATACTACAGCATTGGTGAGGAAAGCTCAACATTGCTTGTATTTTTTGCGTAAACTTAGATGTGCAGGGGCATCCACATTTGTTTTTGAGAACTGTTTTATTATGGTACTATCGAGAGCATTTTTTCTAGTGACATTACAGTGTGGGGTGAAAACTACACTACTGCCTGTAGAAAGGCTCTAGAGTGTATTGTAAATACAGCTGGGAAGATAATTGGTGTTCCACTTCCATCATTGCAAGATATATACTCTAAGCGACTTATTCGCAGAGCGATCACAATTGTGAATGACGGAAGTCATTCAGCACATTATTTGTTTGGAGTTCTGCCTTCCGGGAAGAGATACAGAAGCTTTTGTACACGTACTACTAGATTGTTGAACAGTTTCTTCCATCAGGCAGTGAAGAGGCTGAATTCTCTTCCACGAGTTACATCCGTCTAAGCTGTTAACTATATAAGAGTTTGTGTTTTTAGTTGTATATGGTATTTGGTTTGTGGGGTTTTAAAAAATGTTGTTGTTTCTTTATGGATGTGGAAAACTTTCTTATTACTATTTTTTCTTATATATTGTTATGTGATGTGATGTTTCTAAGTTATTAGTTTCACCGGGGGATGGCAAGAAATGTAATTTTGATTCTTTGTATGTCTGTACATATGATGAATTGACAATGAAGTAGACTTAAATCATAAATGTGGGGGCAATTGCCATAGTGAGTACAAAACAGAATGAGGTGTGTAGGTGATCAGTTCAGTCCAGTTAATTTATACCACACTAGTTCACAACAAAAGTCATGTCAGCAAACTATACAAAACTAAAAGCATACCTCCGCCAAGTCCAAAGCATCAGTAAAAAATAGTCTGATCTGGATCACCACCTAAATTTAATCACTTGTCTCTTGTGACATCCCTAACAGTTCCTGAAAATTTCATAAAAATTTGGTAATTAGTTTTTTAAGAAATCTTGCAAATAGACAAACATATCAACCAACCAGACACTACCTCACTACCAAAAATATTTCCTCCTTGGTGGAGGTAATATAGACAAGTCCAAATCATAAATCCAATTACAGTCAGTTCAGTTAATATTATCAAACAATACATTCACATCAATACATTATGAAATGTAAATTAGTAAAAGTTATCTTTCTAAGGAAACCAGCAGATTACATCAAATGTTCACTTCATTACAATATCTCATCCTGAACAGTCGAAAGGAAGGACTCCCTTTTAACAGGATGAAACTTCAGCAGAACCAGGCCCAACATGAATGACCATCTGCCTTGACCAGCTAGGCTTTGAGAGGGCAGCAAAGAGACACAGACAAACTCAAAAGGATTGGTCCAGGTGTAGTTTCTATGGAAAGAAAAACTTAAACATCGGTTAATGAAAGCAAAAATGACGTGTAAATATGGTGTTCTCTGCTATGATAGAACAATAACTTAAAGCAGAAACAAGATAATAAAAAGAACAAACTGAAAAGAACAAAAAACACAAATCCTCACACAGACATGTTGATGGTTTCGATGAGATTTTTTTTTTGACCATTCAGAGAGATCAACAGGACAAAAACAGTCCAAACACAAACCAGGTTCTAGTGACACTTCTAAAGCTGCTTCATCTGACAGGGAATCAGTGGCAACAGTAGGAAGGATAGTGTAAATCTTCCCTTTAATTGAAATAATTTCATTTATAGACTCCCATGAAGTCATCACTATTTAGAGTTATAGGGATACATGGCACAGAGGTAGGACTTCTAATTTGTCTAGCTACAGTACTTAACAGAATCCCGGTGTTGTTCATGCTCCCTTCTTTTAAAGATGAATAATATAGTTCTTCAAAGGGCTTTCTTGTATGATAGCAGGCTATCTCTCCAGATTAAAATAAATTATTCAATTACTGGAGTTGCATTTTCTTTCTAACTTTCTTGAAGGCTGTTTTGCAATGTCAGGCTCTGAATTAAACCAAGGATTTAGCTTCTTCTGACTGATCACATTGTTTTTCAGATTTTATGCAGCTATCTATATACAGAAGAAATAAAATCACTGAAAATTTGATGATGTAGTGATTTTACAGCTAACTTCTACATTTGTTGGTACACGTCCTTGTGACACTCCATGTACTACAACCAACAAAACCCTAACCCTACAGTATGACACTTCAAGGTCCTGTGGAAAATGGGATACCACACATTAATTAGTTCACACAAACAGTTTTTTTATTCATATAAAAGTAGTTTGAAATAGCACAATATATCAGAGCTTAAGCAGAGTTTAAAGCATAGAGGCCTGAAAATAAACAAGAATGGCTTTTTTCAGCCTTTTTATCACCTTTCTAATTGTCTGTGCCTGTGTTCGACAGAGCCTTCTTGAAGGACAGGGTGTCTCATTAGGCATTCACACCCAGGGCTCGCTCCAATTGGGCTGCTTAAAGAATCTGAAGGCAATGCAATTGTGTAATTTGCACACAAAGTGGTCTGGATTGATCCAAAATAAACCTCTCAACTTTAAATGTGGGGGTGAGGAGAGGGAGGGTGTATAATTGCATCATTTAGTCAATTGATTGGCTGAGAGTCGATGGAAGGGAATCAGGAAGCAGCAGATAAACGGTGACAGCAGCGCCTTTTAGAGCGGGGACCCGTCGATGCAAAAACACACACAACTGTAGACTGAGAAACACACACATGGGTTTTAGAAGAGACAGAGAGAACCCACACAGAGACACAACAAGAGATAAACCCAGACACAAACAGAGAAACAGACATGAGAATCACCCACACACAGAGTCAGATTAGGCAACACAAAGAAAGCCTGGGTCCACATCACACACCGAGCGCTGCAGGCCACCACAATGGAAGACAGAATTAGAGGTTACAATAGATTTCATTAAGCCAAACTAGACTTAACGAGACAATCGATATGTCATAATTAAAGCCAGGAGGTTGAGAGCGACTTAGACTCTAAATGATGACTGCTCTTATTAAGATGGAGCAGATAGAGAAAGACTGTGTGACAATGGAGCTCTATAACTACCAACCACAGCCACCTTTTGTGCTCAAACTGGCCATTCACCGAGACAGAGCAATAGGAGAGGGAGGAGGAGCATACAGGAAGAATATAGCTTTCAGTCCACTGCAGATGGAGAAAAGAAGAAGTGATCTGCAATGATGTGAACGATGGTTATACTTTTTATTACTTCTACTTCAGATGTTCCACTTCTTCTCTCCAAGTTCACTGTATGTTCATCACTAAATGTTAGAGTGGAGATGTGGTTTTCTGTGAATGTTCAGATGCATGAAAGTCTAATCATCCTAAATCTGTTCTGCAGCAGAACAAGAAGAACGAACATCCTGCCAGAGTCAAAAAGACGGATCTCAGACCACAAGATCTTCTGCAGCAGAGACCCAATCACCTCTTCAGGACCCACTAACACTGGATGGTATCATCACAGATGTTATGGCTGCTACAAAAGAAAAAGAAAAGTTCTTATTGAAAGAAGATGATTGGATGATAGAGCCAGAAGATTATTACTTTTACACTACAACAGTAGGACTTCAGGACATTAGTCGGTCCTGCTAAAGTCACCGAAAATATTCTGACCCGTTCAGAGTCCAAGCTTCAGCTATGACCTGTTCAGAGCTTTGTTTCCAGGACCCTCCTGGTAATGAGGATGCGAACATAAGAAAATGAGGAAGGAGAAAACCATGAAGTGGGGGCAGAAACATAGATGGGGGGTTAACTGGGTCAAGCACAGGTCAAAGAGCTAAACCTTCAGGCTAAGTGTTGCATCAGTGTTTACACATACGCACACACACACAGTGCCACATCACATTTATCTGTTGGAGTCTTCCTCAGTTCAATTAGCTCTTATCATTAATAGACTTCTTAATGCAGCTCTTTCTCTTTACTGATCATTTTACACTGGAAGGTGGAAAGTTGGGAAGTTGGCACATTTGCCCAAAATGCTTCAAATGTTTTTATTTCTTTAAAAACAAATTGTCAGGATCTGTGGATATGAAGGCGATCCCTGAGCGCAGACTCATTTTAAAATGACTAATTTATTTAAGAAAAAATAAACAGAACAACAAAACAAAAGCTGACATGGCAGCAGAGACTAAATCATAACAAAGGTGAGAACATAGCAGTGAAACAGGAACAGCATGGAGACAGAAACCAGGAACACAGAAACAAACAAACAACATCAAACAATGGACCAGTGAGGTATGGGAAGAGTGACCGGGTTTTAAAGACTGGGGATAACGAGGTGAGTCGGGACAGGTGAAGATGTGCTGGCTGACAGACAAGTGAATGACTGGGGGAGAGTGGAAATGAAAACACAAACACAAGGAGGACAGAACCTAGAACCTGGTTCTGTTTGTAATACTGACGTATTACAAAACAGAACCAGGTTTAAAAAAAGACCTGTACCATTTATATGTGACACCAACATGTTTAATTTAAACTTTATCTGAAAGAGTTACTGTGGATATTCACATACAGTCATGCTGCTCATTTGTCTCCATATTCACAGTAAGAGCTGATGCCTCCATTCAGTTCAAACAGCAGCTTTCTGTGATCACAGGAGGGCTGAACCAGAAGAAGAAAGTCTTCTAAAACTCCTCTGTTTCAGTCCGTTACAGGACTGAAACATCTGAAAAAAGAAGAAAGTACATTTAATACCACTTTTCTTTCTGTCTGAACTGCAACAATCCAAATAAACTGTACAGGAATTTACAAGATTTAGATGATTGCATTTATTACTCAGGTTCAGGCAGAATCAGCTAACAAATAACTAATATTTTTTTTCAAAGATTAAATCTTTATTGGTAGCTCTTTATTTTGTAAATTTTTTATTCTTGTGAAACAAAAAGTAGAATAATAATCCATGAAATAAGCTGATAAGTTTCATTTAATCATCCTAAAACTAGATATTACACATCTGAATGTCCCCAAATCAGTCTACATTTAAAAAAAGAAAAACCAAAAGTTAAAAAAGCTGAACTTTGGTTTAAGACTTGTCTTTGCTATGTTTGTTGCCAACAGAAACTGAAAATTAGACTTAGAGAAAAATGTTTCCCTCCCAGCTGTGCAGGGGTGCAACTACAGACTTTCTGAGGTGTATGCGAACACATCATCGGCGCCCCACATACTTTATTTTATGGCTGTTTTTGTAAAAACAAAAAAATCAATAGTGCAATTATTACAGAGGTTGGTTAGATACCCCAAAATTGTACACCAATCAGAGTAGTATAACTTCAACATGTTAAGCAGAAGTACGTTAATCTTTAAATAAGCAAGTATAACAAGTATTTGGTAAAAGGTCTACTAAAGTAACTGATCATAACACCAGATTAAATATTTTAAATTCATGCCAGACAGCCAAAAGTAAGTTCTGTGCAAATTCTGGTACTTTAAAGTCTAAAACCAAAATATTTATAAGGAGTTAGGTTCAGAGGCTGGTTCTAAACCAGATGTACCACGGGGGGCCAGAGTAGTCAGTGTTTTTTCATGAGTGGCAATTAAAAAAGAATGAAACGAAAAACAGGGCAATATTTCATCATTTAATATATAAGTGAGCCAAAGAGCCACTTGTGTCAGCCCCTGTCTGGAACCACCCATGGGCTGCAGGTCTGTGTCTGAGGCATTGGTTAGCATCTTTTTCTTCATTCTTATAGCTTGATAGGAAGTCAGGTCATCCAAACTGGTAAACCACATTAATAAAATAATACTGATCACAGAACACTGTAAAACTTTAACATAAAATATATCTTTATATTAGTAAAGATATAAACATTTTTCCTACACAGAAATACCTAATAAACTATTTTAATGTAGGACAAATAAACGGTTTCTCTTCACAATATTTATTTATTTACTGTTAATCTATTAGTATGATTTGTTCTTTAAAATACAGTTTATATTATTTTGATTATTACTATATAAAAAACATACCATCTAAACTCAACATCCTAATCCAATAATCAAACCATAATAGGCTACTAAAAGCACAAAAAGAAACAGCAAAATGTTCTGTATCATCTACTTTTGCAAGTTTTAGCTTCTAATGACACGGTGAGGTATCAGATGGACATTTTAAAAAGACGCGGGTTGACAGCAGCTCACCTCGGCTGTGTCCGTCGCTAGGCAACTGTGACAACAGCGTTGGACCGGAGCCAGGCGCTCCCGCCACAACAACTTTAGCCTGGTCTTAATATTTCCTGTGTTTTATTTTGGTCATTATTGTTACACTTAGTGTGATTTGTGTGTGATAGGTGGGTCTATCGGACAATTATAGAAATATGGAACAAATCGCGTCCTGTATTGGTTCAAAACAGGACGCAACATTTAACAGCCAAATAAGGGACGGGGTGGCAACCATAGCCACCTGTCACTTTAGGCTAGCTTAAGCTAACCTGAATATTTACCACCCTCCTGTTGATACACTGACATTACTTACCTACTGTCTTTCAACCACTTTGAAAACCTTTTCTTCATCCCTCCAACATCTTTATCCCTCTCCCTCTTCCGTTTTCTGTTTTGTGCCCCGGAGAGCGTTTTTTCTGCCGCCCCATCTTTAGCTCCCTGTTGTCAAGTGCACTACGAGTACGAGAAGTGCACGACTACTAGCGACATAATTGTCGCTAGTCTTCGACAATTCAAATTTAAAAGAAAAAAAAACCGCGCCTGAGCACGTTCTCGAAGGGGGCGTGCCCAAGTAACCTGTGTGGGAGGGGGGAGCGACAGTAGGGGAGGTGAAGGAGCGGATGGGCGCCTAATCAGTGCTGTTCCTCTGTTATTGATCATTTCATACATGCACAGACTGCAGTTAAATATAGAAAATGCCGACTAGAAAAAAATTTCCCCACATCGTTTTGGCGCCCTCTCTAGTGCGGCGCCCCTATGCGTTGCATAAAGTGCATACCCACTTTTTGCGCCACTGCAGCTGTGGATCAGAGACATAAATAAATCTTTGAGTCAGTTTTCATGTGATCAGTTTTCTGTAAAAGGGTTTTGAAAAGGATCTTGAAGGTTGTAAATCCTCTCTTATTTTAACAAAGGGCAATTTTGCTGATCTGGAAACTCAGCTGACAAAGTGTCATTGTTGTCTCATCTCTCCATCTCTCTTTCCTTCACTCTCCATCTCTTTCTGCAAACTATCATTTCTGAATGACATTTTATGGCTCATTAAGCGTCTATAGCACAGGAGCTCTGAATCAGAAGGGAGGAAGGAGAATTAATGGAGAGAAATCCTGAGACCAGCCCCCCCGGGAACATCCAGCATTTACACTAATAAAAAGATGGCTTTAATTAGCACTAATTATGTACAAACACAGGACAAGCGGTGTGGTCTGACACCTACTTAATGTGGACCTAATGTGTCTAATCTGCTGATATTAAAAATGTGTTCTCAAAAGAAATGTTTTTTTGTTTATTTGTTATTATACTGTATGTGTTCAAAGTGCAAAACAAATACTCAGCTGAAGAATCAGTTCATGTCAGGTTCATCCTGCCAGGAAAATACTAAATCTTTGATGACACCTGCAACAAACTAATAGTTCTGTCAGTGATCAGACACCAGATCAACTTTATCATCAAACAAAACTACCAGCAGGTGCCATCTCTTTCTGAAAATTAATGATGTAAAGTGCAGAATGGAAGGGTTGGATTATTGAAAACACCACATTAAAAACAAATGGTTTGATTTAGAGTTGGTCCTCCTTTAGCAGCAGAAACTGATCAGGAATAAGTTAGTGTTAAACACATCCCTGCAGAGAAACCAGCAGGATTATGTCCATGATCTAAAAGAACCTACTCTAGGTATTTTACAAATAATCTGCTTTTAATAAATGATTATGTACCACAAAGCTTTAAGGTTGTTGTATTAAACTTTTTAAAACCAAATAAAAATCTAGTCTGCCAATCTTGGAGAAAAATTAAATTCTAAAAATGTTTAAATTTGTAAATCTGTTGTGCAAACATCTGGATGGAAATAATCTGTTTCAGGCATTTCAGTCACAGTTTAGAGCTCATCATTACACAGAAACAGCACTGCTAAAAGTTATTAATGATATTCTTCTGGTCTCAGACAGTGGGTTATGTGCTGATGCAACACAGCACCTCCAGAGTCATTCCTGTGCCAACAGGGCAGGATGTCCAGAGCCGATGCAGAAGCACCTCCAGAGCCTCCACCTGAGCTTCACTTCTCTGCACATTAGAATCAACATGAACGCCATGCTTCTCTCGGCTGCTGCCACCATTTCTAACTGTAGTTAGTATTAGGAACTGTAGTTACTTGTAGTATCTGTAGTTGGTATCTGTTGCTGTAGCTAGTATTAGTACCTATGGTTAGTAGTATAGTACCTGTGGTTAGTATTAGCAACTTTAGTTAGTATTAGTCCCTAATGCTAATATTTGTAATTGCATTAGTACCTATAACTGGTATTAGTAAATGTCATTAGTTTTAGTTCCTATCATTAGTATTTGTAGCTAAATTAGTACCCATGGTTACTTTTAGTAAATGTACTGATGACAGTCATTGCTGTGGTTAGTAGCAGTACCCATGGTTAGTATTAGTAACTGCAGTTACTAATGATGTTCATGGCTGTGTTTATTATTAGAAACAGTTGTTAATATTAGGAACTGTAGCTAGTAATAGTACCTATAGTTTTAGTAACTGTAATTGTTGACAATGTTCATGACTGTGCTTAATATTAGTTCCTGTGGTTAGTATTTATAACTGTAGTTAGTAATACTTACTGAAGTTACTGATAATGCTAATGGTGTGCTTAGTTTTAGTACATACAATTTTTATTAGTAATTGTAATAACTCAATATGTTCATGGCTATGGTTAGTATCAGTTCCTATCGTTAGTATGAAGCTGGATTTGAGAAGTTAAGCAATCTGTTTTCTCTGAGGTAGCAGACAGACATTTTTTTACTGCAAGTTAAAGAACTCCAAGACCGTTCAATCGCAGGGCCCTATTTTGGGATGCCGACAGAAACATAGCGACTAAATGGTTGGAAAAGATAAATGTTTATTTACAACTGGTGAATTTACTGGTGCTTGGGAGGAATCTGCAGAGGAAGAGATATGATGAGTTTCCAGTGGTAAAGATGAATGAAGTTTTGATCCACAAGAACTTGAGTGGCTTACTTGGTATTTGTTGCTTTTCAGGCTTGGAGAGAGAGAGAACTGGGAAAGAAACCAAAGGGGAGCAGCAGGAAAACGTTGTTATTGGAGGGTGTCAGGACAGACCATAATATGGACAATGTTCCAGCGTGGACTAGAAGTTGCAACCAGCCTTAAATACCAGGAGCACCTCGTTAGAAGATGGGCCACAGTTGCTGGTAATCGGCTTTGCCCTTCCACTCAGGAGCTGAGAAAAAATGAGGATTACAGACAGCCAAAAACCTAGTTGACACAAACCCCCAGCAGAAAAAGAATAGTTCTACCCATGCCTTGTATCGAGAAAAGGACCTCAGAAATGCTAGAAGAACAAAATTACATCATTTTGGTCTCACAGAGACATTTTGCGTCACAGAGAGCAAATTTCTTTACTTCTCGAGAAGTATAAATCAAGCTTTAGTTACTGATGAGGTTCACGGCTGTAGTTAATATTAGTCAATATGGTTAGTATTAGTAACTGTAATTAGTATTAGTACCCATGGTTAGTATTAGTAACTAATACATTACTGATAATGTTTATGGCTGCTGGAGGAAAAAACATCATGGTGGCTGCCTCTTTGTGATGACGTTTTTCCTCACTGCTTGATTTTTTTTTTTTCTGTGTAGATCCTTTGAGCCACAAGGTCACTGTGTTTTTAATTGTGGTGCCCCTATGTCCTCGTGGCCCTCCAACCCTCCAACCCCCTCTCAGCCCAAATGATGAACGACTGCACCTTGTGAAAAGGGCCTTCTCCAATAAACAAGCTTATCTCTCCTCTGTGTTTCTGGCTGCAGCGTGTGAATAATGAGCTCTGGGTATCACTGTTAATCACTATAATTGTTAATGTTAAGAGGGGGCCGCTGCTAGTTGCTCGACGCCTAACGCCTTTATTGATTTCATTTTTTTACATTAAAACGCTGTGTGCCTTTGTCAGAATGGCCGGTCATATTGCCACCACCCTCTACCCCCACCCCACCCTCCAAGCCCAAAGAGAAGCTAATTAGTTATTTAGTGGCCTGTGTGTGATGTTGTGTATGTGGGGCAGAGCAGAGCTAAAGCCTGTTATCAGAAGCCTGATAAAGGGAATTGGTTGTCCCACAGTAGCTGTGAGAGGCTACTGCTGATAGCAACGTGGCTATTATAAAGAGGACAGGCACACACACACACACACACACACACACACACACAGGGGAAAACGCAAGCATGGAAATACACTTAAGCTCATAAATGTGTATTTTAAGGAATTCCCTGGTAAAATACTTTACTGTTGTTTATTATTTCTCTGAAGATACATAATGATGCGACCTCACCTGCTAACAAAAACTACCAGAGTCCAGAATTCGTCTTAATACTTTCTAGAAATGTTGCATAAAAACCTGAACATTGTCCATATGTGACCCTGAAATTCATAGAGGTAAAAATGTTTGCATTTGTTGAGTGTCAATATAAATATTGCATTGGCTTAAGTGGGATTTTACATAGGCAGTCCATTTGGTAGTTCAGTCTTACTTAGAGCAGCATGAACATTTTGAAGAGAAATTTTTCTTTATGCACAAAAGAGTGTATATTTATGATGATTGACATAAAAGTATGCAGGTGACAAATGTGCAGACGCACAACACAGTTGGCTGTTTAAGAGGAATCTGTGTGTGTTGTTTCAGGAGGACCTAATTCATCAGACAATTACATATTTTTTTAATATGTAATTATGATATAATTAATTTGTGTTCAATAGTATAAAAAATCAAAATATACAAATATTAACATGGTTACAGCTAAAAGAAAGGACAATTATTAATTTTACTGTAAATTCTTGCATTTTTACCACATATGAACATCACCTGGGGCCTTGAGATATTTTTGAATGTACTTGTGTTTGTATGACAGGTCTCATTCATCATAATACTAGATATGTGTGCAAGAACCTAAATTACACTTTATATAAAAGACAAAACCATTTTTCTTTCCCTGTCTGATGTTAATTCAGACTAAATATTTTTTAGGATTAGCAAAAATATTTGCTAAATGCCTAATGAATAGATTTTTTAAGAGAGTGTTTTATTACTTGCCTTTAAACTGTTTGACTTTGGGAAAGATTTTGGGTATTTTTCTACATCTCTGTGACCAAGATGAAATGTGCTGACTCTAGTGGTACAGCGTATTGCATCACTTCCTGTTTTCTCTACTGGTAGCTGGAGCAAATTACTTACCTGCGGTATCTTTTAATTTACCGGATTGTTTTGACTTTCACACAGTTTTACTATATGTACTAGTACACAAGAACACTTTATCCAGTTGGTTCCTACTATTTTATTGTGCTTTAAGCATGTTTTGCCTTTTAACACTTCATGTTATTATTGGTGTATTTGGGGTCTGCTAGCTCTAGCTAGTGTTAGCTTAGCATGGCTTCTGGTTCTTTCTCAGCTTCTTCTGTCCTCACTTGCTCTGTGTATAGGATGTTTCCTATACACAAATTATTATCCTATTCCTATTCCTGACTCCTTTAGCGATGATGGTACATGTAATAAATGTAGTCCATATGGTAGCTTTGAAGGTGAAGCTGGCTGAATTGGAGACACTGCTCCATGCTGTTGAGAAGACATTAGCTAGCCAGGTCCCCTTAGGCAGCACAGAGCCACCAAGTGAAGCTCCCTTTAGCTGTCTTCCAGCAGACCACAAGCAGCCGGGACACCAGGCTGCTGGTTGATGGTTCAGAGTAAGCATAGTGCTAAGGAAAAGTCCCCAGTTCACTCATTCATGTTTCAAACCCATTTTCCTTACTCAGCCACACACCTGCTGAAAAGCAGACTCTGCTAATTGGCAGCTCCATAACCCGGCACTAGGTACTTCAGTGACCATAGTCAAATGCATTCTGTGGGCCAGAGTGGTGATCCTACTTAAAATGGCTGACTAAGGCCAGGGCATTAACAATTTTATTCATATCGACTGTAATGTCACCCAGTTGTGCCAATCGGAGGTCACTAAAGTTTGTATTGCTATGGTGTGTAACTGCAAAAAAACCTAAAAAAGTGAGACTTTTTTCTCTGGTCCCCTCTCCAATCTGACCAGCAATGACATATTTAGCTGCTTGTTGTTGTTCAACCCCTTGTTGTCCAGGTGGTGTACTGAAAACAATAAAGGCCTTGTAGATAATTGGAGTGCATTTTGGGACAAAAAATATCCATCCTGCTTTCTTAGTTATCCAAATTAGTAACAGTTGTAGTCCTACACACCTCACTGCTGCTTCTCCTCTGTTACTCACCTAAACCTAAGGGGTATCTTTGCACAGCCTACATCTTTGATATATATATATATATATATATATATATATATAGTATATACACACAAGTGTGTGTGTGTGTGTGTGTCTAAGTGCCAGGACATCATAATGTCTAAACATTCTGACTTTCTTCATTCTGACAAATGTGATGATGGGCCACCATACTAGCTGATGAGGAAGTTAAATTCTGCCATTGCACAGTGTGTATACAGACACAAACACACAGACATAAACATACATGAATCGCTGGTCTCTAGAGACGATGTAATAGGCAACATCTGATTACTGCCTGAAATTAACAAAACACGAACACACTAAGACTCATTGTGTGTGTGTACTCATTTTCTGTTTTAGAGCTCTGCCTGCATGATCTGTCCAATCAAAAAGGTTTATTTTAATTACACTAGTATCTATTAGAAAGTGTTTCACCTTTAATTAGAAGCCTCGTAAACACAGTGAAAATTGTGTCAAAAGAAGTCACTTAGTTTCTTTGATGTAAAAATTCCGAAACATGATCAAATCAATCATCTAAATGTTGGGTCAAAAGTACAATTGACTGCATATATATATATTATTTTATTTTATTTGTTTTACAATTCCACAACTTGACCATACCTGAGGATCTAGAAAAAAAATATGCCTCAAAGCTTTGGCTACTCGCTTAAGAAGGTATACACTAAAGAAGCAGGAGACACCGTCCAAAATGTTGGAATAACACAGGCAGGGGAAAAACCCTGGAGAGGAACCACCTCAGTTACTACCAGTCATCCCTTCCTGTTTTCTCCAAAATAAAATGCCTTTCACGCTTTCCTATTTCCTGACAGATCTCTTTGGTCTTGGTTGTATACTGAACCCTGTGAAGATTAAAGCTACCAATTATGACAATGTGAAACTCATCTGAGCCCTAATGAGACACCTGTATACCTCTGCCAGCATGCATTCTGCAGCTATAGCGGAGTGATAGGATTTCAGGCTGCCCTGACCTTTTTATTTGTCTTCCCCTTTCATCATTTTTGTCCTCCCCTCCTTCCTTGCAGGTGGAGAGTGACAAGCATGCAATTCTTTTTGCTTCCTGTTGGTGGTATCTCTGTTCCCTTCTGGAGGAAATGACTGGACCAAGCTGCAGTCTGTCACTGCTGATGTGTCAGCTGTCAATGTAAGGTTGAGCTAGGACATCATTTTTCACTGGACCATTGAATGTCATAATTGTTTTAGTGTTCTCTGTGATTATGTCAAGTTTTATTTCTAGCAGTTTTTATCTGTGTTCTCCTCCAAAGTTTTCCTTGTGTGATCATTTTATAAATCTGTCTGTGCTCCTTGTTGCAAATTGCAGCATCCTTAGATATAAGTCCTCCACACAAATCACATTAAGATAAGTACAATCCGATCAGCCCAGCACACCTACCCTTTACTCATCTGACATGGCTGCTCTCCACTGAAGTTCTCCTCTTGACATTTCCTCCATTGCTCTTCAGGCCTCCTGGAATCCTTGCCTCTCACCAAAAATCTACAATGGAGAGACAGAAGTCCGAACCCTCAATCAGAAACCCCTACTCCAAGTAATCCTGGGCTGAAGATTGCGTTGAACTTTTACCTTATACTTTCTAGGCTACAATTCCTGCTCAGATTCCTTAACTTACCTGTGTTACACAATAAAGCCCTTTACTTTTCCTCAACAGTTTTTGTTTCTGTAAATAACATCATTCTTGCTACCTTCTCAGAATACAAAAAACTTAACAATGATGCTCAAATATCCTCCAATCATCTTCAGCAACAACCACCTCACAACAGCGTCATCCATAACTGTGGCATCTTAAAGACTCAGCTTGTAAAGGCAGCAGGGGTTCAGTAGTTTTTGTCCAAGTTCAGTAAAATTGGTCAAACTACCATGCTTCACCACTGTCCTCTCAGTGTTTTTGTCTAGTAGTTTGTCCAGTAACTTCATGAGATGAGACCAACTTAGATTTACTCCTGTTTTACTTTGGCATTCAAACGATTTAGTTTTAAATTATATTTAGTTAATTTTGCAAAAATATATATATATATGTATGTATGTATCAGCTTTAAAACTGAGAACTGAAAACTGAAAGTTTTTTTCTCAGCTCAGATTTCTGCTCTTCTATTCAGAGTTCAAGTTTGGAGGCATCATTTAAAAGTAATTTAAATAGAAATAATTTTCTTTGACTGATTTCTCGAGAAAACAAAGATATTAAATGAAAAAAACTAATTATTTGACTGCTTAAAGATACTTTTTGGTTTTCTTTAACTGTTTTAAAAGAAGATAAACTGAGCTCTACAAAAACACAGAAACCATACAAATCATAATTTTATAATACTGGAATACTGGAAGAGATGGTATCCAGGCCAAAGGCCACAGAGTCCAAATGCAGCCCATAGCAGAGAGGTCCAGTCCTGTTGGTCCAGAGAAGGAAGTGATTTTAATTAAAGATAAGTTGCTCAGTGTGCACCAGACTCAGCCTGTTAATCTGAATCCAATAGGCTGGATGTAGCAGTGAGGAGGTTCTTGTAAAGCACCGGCTCTATTGAAGCCCGCTGCATTTCATCTGGCCCACAATCAATGCAGATTGACACCATTTAACATGCAAATGGTGCTTGGGTCAACCTGGCCGCTGGAGGAGGTCCAGAACCTCCAGGGCTCCTGTTCCTCTCTGTTCCATCTCCCCCCCACCCCTTTCCATTCTTCATGTCTCCTCTTCCATCACATTCCGCCCTGCTGCTGGAAAAATCATATTCAGGATATTCGTCCATTTAAAGATATGAGAAAATAAAAGACTATTGATTGGTTGATAAAGTGCCACTGGTGGTAACAAAGTGTGTAAGTGTGTGTGTGTGTGTGGGAGGGATGCATTTGAGTGTTAGCTGCAGGCGTTATACGCTCTGGATCAATAAAGTGTATTTGTGTGTGTCGGTCCTTAGCTCTCCTTCCAATTACACATTTCCAGCAGTGTTGGAACACACACACACACACACACAAATATACAAAAATAGATAGCAGCTTTACAAGGTAAGCATTCTTAAATTGATTTGTTAAACAGCGTTGTGAGCCCCAGTGCTCTCTGAAGCTGTGTAATTACTCTGAGAGCTGATGCTGTGTGTATGTGGGTTGTGTCACTGAGGTGTGTGTGTGTCTGCATCAGAGTGTGTCTGTGGATAATTTCATGAAGAGCTGTGTGTTTGTTTCCAGATGAAGGAAGCTCCATGTGTCTGACTATTGAAGGAGAGAGTGTTTCATTAGGAACCATAACAACACACACATCTCAGCTGGCAGCAGAGGATCACTCCTCCTTCTCCTTATCATCATCATCATCTCTTCTGTATTCCTAGGATCACATTTAGATTAATATGAACATTAATCTTCTTTGTACACACAAGATCACCAAATAATATCATATGTGCAAACAAGTTTCTAACACATTTTTTATGGAACCAGAACCAGAACCCCTTTGCAGGACCCTTAACTTTACTAAACTGATTTTGTTTTTAATATAAATTCACATAAAGATCCTGCACATTTAACTAGTATTTATTATATGAAATAGAATATTGTCATTTAAACATTCAATGTACTCTTTTAAAAAGAAAAAAAAATATATTGTTGAAAAGCTGACAAGTGTGTTTATAATCACACACCACTTTCAAAACATGTAAGATTTATAGTCAGGGTTCAGGAAGCTGGTGTCTTTTTCAAAAAGTTAACAAGTCAGGTGTTGGGTCACCAGTCTGTCACAGGGCCAATTCAGAAACATCACCATGTACACACACATAGAGTCTCTAATTTACCTAAGCTGCACCTATTTAAATTGTTGATGGAAACCAGAGTACATAGAGTAAAGTCCCATATGCATAGGGAGAACATAGAAAGTCCACACAGAAAGGACCCACCTGGGAATCTGAACCTTCCTGCTGCAAGGCAGCACTTTTACCAGCTGCACTCTTAGCTATTCCTAGGACTAGTAATGAAATTAAAAATGGCTATTTTCTATTAATAAAAAAATATTTCTACATACATACATACATACATACATACATACATACATACATACATACATACATACATACATACATACATACATACATACATACATACATACATACATACATACATACATACATACATACATACATACATACATACATACATACATACATACATACATTTTCTTTCTCTTATTTGTGGTTGGGTTGTGGAGGCAATAGGTCCAGGAGGGAAACCCAGGCATAACTCTCCAGGTCTTCATGGCAAATTCCAAGGAGTTCCCAGGCCAGAGGCGATACACAATCCCTCCAGAAAGTTCTGGGTCTGCCACGGGCTCTCCTTCCAGTGGTACATGCCTGACAAACCTCCACAGGGAGGCACTCAGAAGGCATCCTAACCAGATGTTTAAACCACCTCAGAAGACTCCTTTCAATGAGGAGGAGCTCTATTTCGAGCTCTTTTCCGATGATGGAGCTCCTCAACTTATCTCTAAGGCTGAGCCAGGTCACCCTATGAAGAAATCTCATTTCAGCCTCTTGTATTTGGGATCTTTTTCTTTCAGTCATGATTCATACTTTATGACCATAGGTGATGGTTGGAACATACAATCCTTCCAGGATTTCCTGGGCATTTTTTGTGATTGTTGCGGGCTAAAAGGCCTGATTTCGCGGGGCATTTTTCTAAAAGTTGCGATGAAAAATGGCAATTTTTTTTTTACTAAAATCAATAAACAATCATACCTTTTAATATATAAACCAATAATACTTACTAGTTTTGTAAGATAATTACCAACAAACATTGACATTCTCAAAAGGTGCTTTATTTGAGAACTTTGATAGCTTCTAAACTGACATTCATGACCATTTCTGGATTGTCCCTCGTCTGCAGCTCTCCTCACATGTTTTGCAGACACAAAGTGTTTGTCGATGCGTTTATGTTCAATGATTACATTGCAGGATGTGCAACTTCCCTCCGACTCCTGGGTGTTCCTGGGTAGGAAACTGGTTTGCCCGATCCTTTGCTGAAATCTTTGTGGGCAAATGTGAAGCATTAGCGCACATTTTCGCTTTGGTCGCTGCTCCTGCACGCTCCCGACATTCTGATGTTAACAGGATGTGACGTCACACGTCTTCTTCGTAAGTTATTTGGGGTTATTTTGTATTCCACACTACACAAACCCACAAAGAAGAGACTAGACCGCAGAAACGGTGGCGAATCACTTTAGAAACAGTAAATATTGGGTTAAAGTTGCAGGAAAGTTGCAGTGTTTTGGGCAAAGTTGCAAAAAGTTGCGATTTCAAGGTGTTTGCTTGATTTTGCTTTATTAGTTGCGATCGCAACATCGCGAAATCCTGGAGGGTGTGAACATAGATGGACCAAGAAACCCAGAGTTTTGCCTTTCAGCTCAGCTTCTTCTTTACCATGACAAACTGGACGCCCTCATTACTGAGGAGACCCAGTTTTTTGGTCCTTCTCCTGACCTTTGTGTTGTGATAAGTAACCATCTAACCACTGCCATGCTGCCTTTATCTTACAGTTTACAAAAATATTCATTTGAAACACCTGAAATTTTTTGTGGTTGTGAAAATTACTATCATAAAGCAAGATATACAATTATTAACAAACAAAATAATGAAAAATAACTAAAAGAATTGTCCATAGCAGGTGATTAACTCAGTTTCAGCTTAAACTGTCAGTAAGAAGCTTTGTCTGTGCACTTAGTCTTTTCTTCATAATATCCCAGATAGATAATTGTAACATTTAGCGCTTCTTGAAGCCCTCAAAAGAGAGAGACAGAGGTAGAAAAGTCCTTGTATATTTGTGTCAATTTGACCTGAAGGCCACAGGTGTTAGGGTCTGGGAGTCTTCTCCCTCTGTTTTGGCCTGTTGCTGCTTTTTCCTCAGTTATTGGTGCCTGAGCTCTGGTGGCTGAGGACTGACAGGTGTTTCATATAAAAACCTAATCAAGGAGAGGCTTAAAAGGAGCTTGCTGCCAGCACTTTGTTGACAGAGTGTTAACCAATAGGGTATGTCTCGTGCTTTCTTGGTTCCTGGCCTCTTCCCCAAGTTTACTCACATCTCCTTGTGTCTCCTTCCCAGGTTGTCTCTGTGCTCAAGTTTTCAGCTACATTACATTTCTCAGTCTTACGCCAAACTTCAAGTCTCCAAGTCTGCCTCACCTCCTGAGGTTCATTGCTGGCAGCTTCTTGGAAACTCTCCTTGAGAAACACCGATTGAACTCTGCTCACCCTCCTAGCCACCGTGTTAACCACCACCTCGCGCCTCCAGCTTCAAACTCTCAGACCCCACTTATCCCTCCTTGGCGGTGTACCATCATCTCTTCTGTAAGCAACCTCTCCAGTCATCTATTACTCATTCATTTCTCCCTAATCAAACCATTTCACCTCTTCATACAGTCAAAGACCTGTTCCAGTTCCCAGTCCCGGACCTTCCTCTTCAGTACTAGAGTCTTTTTAATAAACCTTTTAAGTCTGCCTCTGTCTCCTGAGTGTGCTCTGCATGTGGGCCACTAAAATCAAAACAGCAGGAGGGTTAAAATAAATAACAGATATGAAAATCCATTGTCATTTTAAAGTCTATCAGGGCAACACATTTACATGTTAATCAAATGTTGTTGGTTGAATTATTTCTTTCATTTTTACCAAACACAAAGTTTATTCAGGGATACATTTCCATTTAATAATTCAATCTAGTAAATATAGACTATAATTTCCAATTTAAACGAAATCAGTCCACTTGACTAGAACTTATTTGTTTAGTTAACACACATAAATATATTTCTCTATAAATATGAAAAATGCAAAACTCAAATACACAAATAGGCCTACATTTTCCACTTTGCACCAGAAGCTTCAGTTAAGAAACAGTAAAGAAAATTTATGCATTGTACAAGACATTATTTTCAGAACCATAATTTAAGCTGATCATACAGCTTCTTTAAAATAACTGGGCAATCATTTTAACCAACAGACAGCTGATGAATGCATGTGACTGTCAATAAAAATACTCCTATTCAAACTTTAATGGCTGGTAATTTTTCTGAGACATAGTTTCCCAACATAACTTAAAGAACAACATAACAAGAAGCTGGTGCCTATGTCCAATGGCAGTGGTGGGCTGTCAGGGCCAGCAAGGCCTTCTCTGCTGGCCTGACATAACCAAGAATCGTCATAATTATGATAAAGGTTAATTTAAATTTTAATTTAGTTTTCCTACATATCTAAAAATATTCATATTCTTTTCTTGTCATATTATGCTCCTTCCAGTGCTGAGCTGGCCTCACGTTGAACGTGACATTTACGCGTCCTGTGATTGGACATGGATACTTACTAGTTTGAGCCACTGCAGTGCTATGCAGATCAACAGAGTCACACCCGGGACTATTAACAATTAAAAACTTTTTTAACCCACAATGGCTGAAGGAGAGCACCACAATGATTTGGTTGCTGATTTACTGGCAAGGCTGTTTTCAAGACGAACATTTCAAGAGAAGCTAGATCTCGTTAGAGGAGGACGGCCGACCCCAAGCCAGCTAACCTGTCCCAGAGTAGATTTTGTGTTGAAATACGTGTTTTGGGGGACACAGCCATTTTGGTGAGTGCAGACATTTTATTTATTTTATTCTATTTTATTTAGTTTTGACAGTAGCATACCAGATATGTTTTAATTGCTGATGGGGGTTTGTTGATTTTATAAAATGTGCCAGATAATAGACTATTTTGTACAGAACCGAGGTGATGCAATGCCAAGTAGTGCTTAAGTGTGTGTACTCTCCAGTCCTGGTGTTATAAATGCTGGCATAATAAAAGGTATTTATTGACTAAGTTGGGCATCACTAAAGGCCTAAGTGTGAAATGCACCGCCCCCCCACTGTCCAATGGTCATTGTGTGATAGGCAGGGGACACCCTGAACAGCTTACAAGTCCATCACAGGGCCACACAGAGACAAAAGAGACAACTATTTCACTCTTGCTCACACCTAGAACCAGTTATCAGTTACCTAACATGGATGTTTTTGGTCTGTGGGAGGAAACAAGAGAGTCCGGAAAAAAAATCTGTGGATGCACAGGGAAAACATGCAAATTCCACCCAAAAATGCTGAGAGGAGGACCTGTGACCGTTTTGCTATGAGCCAACAGTGCTAACCACTGTTCTGCAATGTGACCCCAGCTTCAGGACCTGTACACTGAAATATGAACACTTGTACATAAACACAAGAACCAGAGTACAAGGACCCAAACATTATGATATGAACACCAGAACATAAACACTTGAATGCCAGGACTTGAACAAAAGAAACTGAGTTGAAAAACTTCAACATCGGGACCTGAAGATCAGGACCTGAACATTAGAAATTTAACAGTAAAACCTGAGTGTTTGAATGAAAGGGTTTGAACATCTGGACCTAAACAATGGACGTAACACTAGAACCTGAACACTAGGACTTGATTAGAAACAGAAGACTAGCAGAGGAACACCAAGACATGACCACAAAGACATGGATACAAAGTAAGTTTATTTATATAGAACCTTTCACAGACAAAAGTCACAAAATCCTTCACACAGAGATAACTCAATAAAATACACAGCAACACATAATAAATAAAATACAGCTCACAAAACAAGTGTAACTAAATGTTTCTTGGAATAAAAATAACTTCAGCTGCTTTTTAAAGGTTTTAACAGAGTCCAAACTTTGTAAAAAATTTAAGTCTGGGTGCTACTACTTGAAAAGACCGCTCTCCTCAAATACTAAAGCAAGTGCAGGGGAAGATAGAAGATTCTAATTAAATTACCTCAAGTTGCGAGAGGAGAAGTAAGACTGAATCAAGTCAGCAACAGAAGAGGAAGCCTGTCCATGCAAAGCTCTTAAAGATAAGATCAAAATTTAAAATTAATTCTAAAACTGACTGGTAGCTAATGTAATGACATTAAAACAAGGGTTATGTGAATTTTTCCTCACAGCAAAGATTCTGGACTACCTACAGTCCTGCTCACCATTATTGGCACCCATGAAGTTTAAGTACATATAATGGAATATTTACTGAAGGAAATTCATCAAGTGAAACAACATTTTATTGCTGATAGCTTGTGCTTGATGCAAAACAGCAAATGATCAAAAACATTTAAAAAGATAAACATTATGAGGAAAACAAAGAAAAACATAATTTTGACCATGCCAATGGTATTGGCACCCTTTGCTGCAAATTAATATGAAAACCCAATTTGGCTCACCTGTTGCAAATCACACATAAAGATCACTTGTGATGGACTGCCTCCACACATGTGACATGAATTAACCAATGAATGATCATGTTGGTCCTTTAAAAGCCACCTGTTAGTTCATCTCCACATGTGACAA
>NC_051438.1:5772802-5785770 GCF_001649575.2 Kryptolebias marmoratus
GGCGAAGATCCTGGGTCCTCCAGCAAGACAACGACCCAAAGCACACAGGCCTGGTTGAAAGGGAAAAAATGGACTGTTTTAAAATGGCCAGCAATGAGTCCTGATCTCAATCCAATTGAAAATCTTTGGGTGGAGCTGAAATCTGCCATTGGCGAAAGGAACCCTGCAAATGTACAAGAGCTTGAGCATATTGCAAAAGAAGTGTGGGAGAAAATGCCACCCGAGAAGTGCAAGAAGCTTATAGATGAATATAAGAAACGTTTGGAGGCCGTCATTGCTGCCAAAGGCTGTGCAACCAAATATTAAAGAGGGGTGTCAATATTAGTGCACATGCTGGTTTTCTGTTTTGTCCTTTGGAATTAAAATATTTAAGTTGAAATGGTAATTGTCTTTTTTAAATTACTTTGGACCTGAAATTGAAAGATTCTGCTGATATAAGTTTTGAACATTTCCATTTATTTCTGAAGATATTCACTCAGCTATGCAAATCATGAAGGGGTGCCAATAATGTTAAGCAGGACTGTAAAGGCAAGTTATTCCCTTCATATTGAGGCAAATGAACTGATCATTAGAACAGTTTTAGAAGTTTCATCAAAAAATACACATAAATTTCTGGGAGAATTTCAGCCTACCTGTTTAAAGACAGAGATGGTCCAGCAAGGATCTGGTGTAATAAATAAAATTTCAGTTTTGCCAAGTTTAGCTGTAGATAATTGTTGTTCAACCACTGCTTAATCCTTCCCAAGCAGTTGATTAAATATGTCAATTTATGTACCTCAGAGGGTTTGAATGAGTAGTACAGCTGAATATCATCAGCAAAACGATTACAGAAAACATTGTTAAACTGCTGGATTATCTGACCTCAAGGAAAAAAAATTTAACCAACTCAGAACAGGTCCCTGAATGGAGACCTGAGGAAGTTTAAATTGCAACTCAGTAAATTTGGACATGATCTGGTTTGCAAGTACAATAAAGCTCCTAACAGATATGTGTGAAGAAAATTATTGTAAGACAGGTCTAAACATTCCAACCAAATCCCTCAGTCTAATTATCAGGATATTATAATTAATTGTGTTAGAAGACGAGGAGAGGTCTAACATCCAGCACTGTGTATACCCCAGAATCTGCTAACAGCATAATGTCACTGGAAACTTCAAGCAGTGCTGTTTCTGTAGAATGCATACTAAGGAAACCAAATCAGAAACAACCATATTTGTCATTTTTCTCCAAGTATGAAGTAAGTTGGAGAGCAACAGCCTTCTCTAAAGATATTTCCATAAATGGGGCTTTGGCCTATAATTTTATGTAATGTTGGATCTAAGTTTTTAAGCTTTGCTTCTAAACAGCATGTTTGAAAAAGCTATGGAACAACCCAGTCAGATAAAATGTATTAAACTGATTTAAGGTTCAGGGACCAACAGAGTCAAAAGCTCTGATAAAGAGCTTGGTAGGGGGAACATTAGAGAGGCCTGAAAAACAAGACATGAAAACCAGGACTTGAACATTAAGGTCAGGGTCAGAATGGGACCTGAACACTAGAACCTGTACAGAAACATTGGGTCTTGAACATCAAGACTGTAAGATAAGGGCATAAACAGCAAAATGTGAATACTAAGACATGAACACTAGGACATGAGAGTCAGGACTTGAGCATCAGAACCACAACACTAGGACCAGAATCCAGGACTTGAAAAGCAAGACCATCACATTGTGACCTGAACACTAGGATACAAACACCAGGATTCAAACATCAGCATCTGAATACCATGACTTAAACATCAGGACTTTAATATCAAGAATTCAATGCCAGGACCCAAACGCCAGGACCTGAACACTATTAACTGGACACTAGGACTTGAAAATTAGGACCTAAACAGAAGAACCTGAACACCAATACCTGAACAGTAGGACCTGAACACCAGAATCTGGTTTATAATGTATATATTGGTTTTCTTTCAGAGCTAAGTAAATGGTGAGTTACTTTAATTCATTTTTTGATACAACACCTCAGTCCTTAGACTGGTTAGAAACTGAAGATCCTAGTATTCTTGGATCAAAACCCATAAACAAACAAATAGGATGTTTTCAACTCTTAGCTTTCAAATCTCCACTTAAATCAGAACCAGTAAATATCCCATCACACACACACAGACCCGGTTCGGTTCTGGTGAGGGTTTCTGATGTGTCTCTGACTGAGAAGAACCAAAACACATGCATGTATTTTTGGAGAGCTTTATGCGTATATAATGCATGTTTCTCTGCTTAGTGTGCCTATTCACACACACACTCATTTAACCATGTGTGTGTGTCCAGGACTTGGAGAAAGACAGCAGTCTACAGGATAAAATTGAAGAGATTAGCATGGTGCGCTCAGCTTTTGATTAGTTCTGACTGGAAATCTGGCCAAACCACCAGGGGCCCCTCAGCAGCCAGCACTCTCCTTCTTCATCTCTCCCTCAGCTCGTGTGTGTGTGTGTGTGTCAAGAGTGTGTGTCACAGCGTTTCGCGCTGCACCAGAAATTGAATTGATATTTTGTAAACCTGATTTGTGGATAACGCGATGTGACAGCGACAAATGCCTGGCTGAGAATGGTTTTCAAAGCCTCTCCAAATGAAAGTTATTACAGGGTAAATGTGCATTTCTTTGTGTGTGGGCGGGGGCAGCAGCCCCTCCTGACTTGCTGTATGACTTTATATGGGCTGAATATGGATCCATTTCCTGGGTAATTGAATTGATACTGTCATGCACGGGGGCAGTGCCACATTGCTCTGCAGGGCGGATGGACTGTTTGATTGAATTGGATGGTGGTGGTGGGTTGGAGGGTGACCTGGTGCATACGCCTGTGTGTGTGTGTGTGTCATAGGTTGTCAGTGAGCCGTCATAAGATAGACACACTTCAGTGTTCCTCTGATTACTACCGTACAGCCAATTGTCTCTTCAATAATCTGCTGCCACAACCTCCTGACACACACATGCTTGCACATGCACTAGCAGAGGGATCCGGGTCAGGCGGCCCACAAACCATTTCCAATTCCCGAGTAGGCGCCGGGCCGCAGATCTGCTACATATTAATTTTGTCCCGGCTGAGATTTGCTTCCATTCAGTTAGAGCCGATTGATGAGAGAGCAGAGAGGATCAGACGGCTGCTCATTCGCTCTCCTCACCTCTGATTAGAAACACTGCTGCTGTCACTGCGCTATTAGGACAGGGGAGGGGGGAAATAAAAGAGATAAGGGGGGAGAGTGAGATGGGAAGAGATGAAGCAAATGGGGGAGAATAAGGAGACAGAGGTTAGGAAGTAAGAAATAGAAGGTGATGGGAGGAGAAAGAGGAAAAGGGGTGAGAAGGAGAGGTGTAAAAGGAGGGATAAGGTGTTTGAAAAATAATTCATTTATTCATTCAAGTTTATTTAAACATATAATCAAGATGATAAAACTCTCCAGTGTGAATATCATAATACTTGTAGCAAAATGGGGTGACACGGCAGGGCAGTGGTTAGAGCAATCGTCTCACAGAGAGAAGGTCACTCGTATGCCTCCCACCTTTCTGTGTGGAGTTTGCATGTTCTCCAAGTGTTCATGTGGGTTTTTCTGTTAAGCATACATGCAGGGTTCATTGGTAACTAAATTGCTCCTGGGTGTGAGTGAGAGTGTGAATGGTTGTCTGTCTTCTCTGTCTGTATGTGGTCTTGTGATGTGTCCAGGGTGTCCCCTGCCTACTACTTTAACAACAAAGTGAATATAAAATCAAACAATATTTAAAGCATTGTTCAAGTTTATCCAGGAAATCTTAATATAAAGCTTAATCAACTCTTGAACCTTATCTGCAATTGAAACACTTTTGATAAACCCACGTAACAGGTTTCTATTGTTTTTGTCACTATATTTTTAATCAAAAACTAAAAAGAGTTTCCATTTTAAACAGAAAAACATTCTAATGATTTTAACAATTGGCTGCACTTCTGTTTTTCCCACAGATGCAGTCACAAATTTCTTTCATCATTAGATCTTATCAGGTAAATTCCCCTAACTTGACCTTTAAGCATTCTCTGTTCAACCATCTCTTTTAGTTCAAGCTTTAATTGTATTCATAGCAGCTAGGTGCCTGGAAAAAGAGCAAGTGTTGGACAAAAATGACTGACTAAAAACTAATGATTTAAAAACTTAATGATCGTTGTATCAATCTCTTTCTATTATTGGGTTTTTTTTTTTTCATTTGTCTTTAATTAGGTTGATGTCTTTTGCTCTCCATCTTTATCTCACTCTTTCCTCTCTTCCTTAACACTGATCAAAAACTTGTCCAATAATTCATTTCTGAGATCTACTTTATATCTTCACTTAAAACTTAATTTTCCACTAAGAAGATATTCTCTTTTTTTAGCATTAAGTGGCTCTGCAGTGTCACATTGTTGCAGAGACACAATTCCCTCAGCCGCTCCTCAGTCAGCCAGTCTTCAATCGGCTGCTTATCAATTGGCTAAATTGCTATTCAATCAGCGCCTCTTTAATCAGCTGCTCTTAACTTAAACTCAGACTTTTACATACTTTATTGTCATTCAGTATACCACAAGTGTACACAAAAAGGAAATTTGTGTGCTGTTAGCCCTTCACAAAATTAAACAAAATTTAAAAAGAATATAAATGTACTAAAAATTACAGCTGCAAAAAATACTATGAGGTGCAACAGAATACTGCAAAGTGTAATGAAATACAGTTGTACTTCAGTAGTACTGACTGTGGTCTTTCTGTGACAAAGTCTAGCAGCTGGTTGCACAGGGGGTGCTGAAGTCCATTGATCCCAGTCTGTTTACCAGATTCTGTGGAATGATGGTATTAAATCCTGAACTGTAGTCCAGGAACAGCATCTGGTTGAGACTTCTGTCCATCAGATGTATCAAGGTAGAGAGCCTTTTCATCTTGGTGGGAACAGCTGACACTTGCTGATGTTATCCATGCATTTGTTGACGTAGGCTGACACAGACATGCAACAGTCATCTATGTGGATGTGATCCTTGTAAATGGCAGCTACCTTGAACATGTTCGAGTCAGTGGACTCAAAACAGTCTTGCAGTGCATTCATAGCCCCCTCAGACCACACCCTCGCCTGCATCTCTAATTGTTTTTCTTTGATCAGCTAGAGCTTATATGAAAGAATTATCATAACAGATAGATGGTCTGAAGAGCCAAGGTGGTGGCAGGGGTCGGCTCTGAATGCATCCTTCATTTTGGTGTAGTTCTTATCTTATGTGTTCAATTCCCTGATGGCACAATCCACATCCTATTCAAAAGATTACTCTTTAGCTTGTTGCTCTTCAAATGGCCACTCTTTAGTCGACTTTATTTTAAAACTATCCAATTGGCTGTTCTTTAATCTCTTCTTTTTTAATCAGTTGCTTTTTAATTTAATGCTCTTCGATCTGTTACTTACCAGACGGCTGGTCTTCCATTTGTTCCTTTTCATTTTGCCGCTGTTCAATCAGCTGCTTCTGTATCAACTACAACAGCTTTTCATTCTGTTCAACTTCAGTCATTCATTCTCAATTGGCTGACCAGCATCTCAATCAGCTGTTCTTCAATTGGCCACTCTTCAGTCAGTTGCTCTTCAATCAGTTGCTCTTCAGTTGGCTGCTTTTCAAACTTTTTCTTATGAGCTGGGTGCTCATTAATCTGTTCTTCAAACAGCTGCTCTTCAATTGGCCACTCTTTACTTGGCTACTCTTTAGACTGTTCAATTTGACAGCTCTTCAGTGTGATCCTTTTCAAATGGTTGCTTGTCAATTTGTTACTTTTCAGTCGGCTTCTCTTCAATAGGCCATTTCTCAATTGGCTGCTCTTCAGTTGTCTTGTGATCATTTGGCTCATCTCCTCTTCAGTCGTCAGCTTATCAATCTGTTCCTGTTTAGTCAGCCGTTCATAATCCGCTGAACTGCTCCTGTCAGCTGCTTTTTAATCAGCTGGCCTTCAGTCTGTTTCCCTTTAAACAGCTGTTTTCAATTGGCTGCACTTCAATTCATTCCATTTAAAATTTGAGAAAAAATGACTAAGTATTAGCCAATTTTGTGCTTACTATGTTAGCTGTGGTGGTCCATCTGGAATCACAATGACTCCAAAAGTTATTCAGTTGTAGATGTTTATCTAATGATTAATTTCATTAAAATCTGTTGAGTGGTTCATGACAATCAGAGCCTACATGATAATTCAAGACATGGTGTTTATGGGGTCAAACATGATGGAGGATGAGAAAGAAAACATCATAACAACCAGTGAATATCAAATCACCTCAGTTATGTGGCTATCATTTTTATTTGCTGAGGCTCTGCCTGTCTATGCTATGTTAACTACTGGTCAGCAGCTTAGAAACAACCTCAACCAATCAGAAAGCTGGATTCTCCCGCTCTTTGTAAGGGGCAAATGGAGGCAGGGCAAGCAACAGCTTCACACATGTATGTCAGAACATGAGAAAACAAATAGGAAAGCATAGTTCAAACAAAACAGCTGCTGTACAAAATTCTAAGGTATACAGTATTGAAAAAATTCTTGAACTGTGAGTGAAAAGAGAGATTGGTTCACACTCGTGTAAAATTTCACATTTCTACTGAGCTTTATGCAAAGATATGCCAAGTTTAAAACAATTGTCACACTCCATTCAGAAGAACAGAGTCAGACCACTTTAATTTGGATCTGAATAGGAGTTCATATGGTCGCATCCTGCCTTCTGGGGCTACTTGAGAGAAAACCATGTTCTACAGCAATAACTGAAATATTCCCAAGAAGAGACAAATGGCCATGTTTTGATGTACAATTTGTATATGATTCAGAAAAGATGTGGCAGTAGAAAGAGTTTGTTGGCTAACCAAAAGTGGTTACAGACCTCCACACTCTACATCAATGATTCCCAAAGTTGGGGTCAGGATCCCAATGTGAGTCACCCAACACCAAGTAGGGGTCCTTAGATAATCTCCAGATTTCAACCTGCAATTAAAAACCTAGTTTTTGTGATATATTTGCACCATAATTGTGACAGAGAATTGAAATACAAATCATAAATTGATTTAAAAAATAGCATAATGGATGTTAGGACTGTTTGTGCAGTCATTATGCTCTTATTTAATAGGGTCATTACCATTTTTGGATATTTAAACAGCCAACAAATGGGGTCACACACCTTTGTTACTGTTAATTTATGGGCCGAAAGCTGGAACGGGAACCACTGCTCTAGATCACGTGACCTCTCACTGACAGGTTGAGTGTTCAACTCATTGGTTTCCACTGGGTTTTTAGGACATAATTCTTTTGCAAACTACATTGCCATGGTCATTTCGAATGGCACTAAAAGTATGGCAATAGGACAAAACCTTGTGACTGAGCTGCTGTTTTGATATATAATTTTTTTGTGTGCATTGTTCTGTTCAGGCCACATTAAAGTTGATAGAAGACTAAAAAGATATATAATTGAGAGAAAAATTTAGAGGTGGTAACAATAGGTGTCGCCATATAAAAGTATAAGAGGCAATGCAGTTCATATTTTGTGTACAGCTTCGACATGCACTGCATTGCTTCCTATGCTTTTCTAATGGCGGGCCCTATTAATTGGATTAAAAATACTTCAGATTATTGAAGTTGGGTGAGGAATAACATATTTTTAAAATAATTCTACAAAACAGTATCAGTCAAAGAGTATGTCTGGAACAGGGAATGACAGCCAACCACAAGAGAGGTTTAAAAATGTATTGATGAGCCAAATTAATTTGTGATGGAAGTAGGATAGGTTTAGTCTCTTTTCTCTGCTGCAGACATCTATGAGAAATGCACAAAGTCACAAATATTGAAACAGTGGTTAGTAACGTGAGCTCTTTGGCATTCACCCTGGTCAGGATACATGGTGAGGCATTAGAAAGAGGAGGGATAGTTACTGACCACAAGGCATTTAAGTTGCTGGTGGGTATATATGAGAGTGGAAACCTTCAGAGTTTGGAAAAGCTGTAATGTAGTACTTGGAATGGTGAGTTGCCAATCTACTTGTTTTCAGTGGCTGACTGAAGAATTATGAGTGAAAGAGGGGGAGACCCAGGATAGGGAAGGCAAGTTGTGGAGAGGATGATGAGATGAAGAGGTAGTGGACAAAACCTTAGGAAGTGGATGACTTTGGGGAACAGGTGGGGTTACTGAGTTGACTGATGAGGGGCAGAGAGAGTTGATTAATGAACACAGGAAAACTTTAAACTAGAATCTGTGATCTGAGCTCCACCACAGCCAATCTATTTTCCAAAATCACAGGTCATGCAATGATCATAAAACAGGCACATGACTTACAAATCCAATGAGGGCTAGGCAAGAGGCTGAGTCAATAAACACAAAAACTTGGTCAAACACTTGTTTGACCAAGTTAAGTACCATAAAAATGGAGGTGCTTGAGACTGGTGGGTGCTGTCCAATATCTCTCACTGTGACAGTCTTGGCAGGATCTGTTTTGATGTGGTAAGCACCCCAACCTCAACCCCCCACCCCCCAAAACAGGGACTGGTGAAACTCACATTTCTGCATTTTGACATAAAGATGATTGTGCAAGAGTCTGAGAAGAACAGTTTGGACATGATGGATGTGGGAGGTAAGGTCCTTAGAATAACTCAATATATTATCTAGGTAGACAAAACATAGTTATTGATCATGTCCCATAAGACATCATTGACCAAGGCTTGGAAGACCACAGTGGCATTGGTTATGCTAAAAGGCGTGACCAGAACATCATCCCTACAGTGAAGCATGGTGGAGGAAGCAATGTGCTGTCAGGATGTTTTTCATCAGCAGGACCTGGGAAACTGATCAGAATTAAAGAAAAGGCAGGAGCTAAATACAGAAAAATTCTTGAGAGGAACATGTTGAAGGCTGACCTTTCAGGAGGACAATGACCCTAAACCCATTGCTGATGCAACACTCCATTAGTTGCTTCATTTGAATATGAAGCAACTAAATTCTCGCACTCGAGTGTTGTTCCTGAATATATACAGACCACCGAAATACTGTGCAACCTTTTTTGATGATTTTGCTGTCTATCATCTGTGTTGACTTTGACTGTATAGTCATTGCTGGGGATTTTAATATTCATTTTGACAACCCTCATGACAGAGAGACCAAAGAACTGTGTTGTATCCTTGCCAATTTTAGATTAACTCACCATATCACAGAGCCTACACACAGCAGAGGACATACTTTGGATTTAGTCATTTCCAAAGGCCTGAACATTTCTAAGGTTAAGGTGACAGATGTTGCTCTTTCTGATCGTTCCTGTGTTTTCTTCACAAGTACTATTGCTATTAGCAAAAATGTCCAGGCAGAAGTCATTAAAAAATGGTACATCAGTGAAAATACTAGCGAAATATTTGCCCAAGCTTTTCCATCTGCACCATCCCCATCTTGGCTTTCAGTCAATGAGCTTGTAGATAATTTCATGGGCAAAACTACACATATCATTGATGCCATTGCTCCCATCAAGGTAAAAACTAAAAAAAACTTTTAGTATGAAACTAAAAAATACAAGGCAATCATTCTTTTCTGACATCATTGTTAAAAATGGCAATAATGCACAAAACTTGTTTGCCACTGTTGATAGACTAACAAACCCCCCTGTATCAGCACCACCTGAATTTCTTTCTAACCGTGCCTGTAATGAGTTTGCTTATTTCTTCGTAGAAAAAATTCAGAAAATTAGACAATCATTAAATTCCTTTATGTCAAGTACAGGATGTGTGTTATGTGTTCACCTACTCCTGACTCCAATACCATGACACAATTTTACCCCATAAACTATAAAATCCTGGATGGTATTATACACCATCTGAAATCCACCACCTGTTGCCTTGACACTCTGCCGACAAAGTTTTTCAAAAATGTCTCAAATTGTATGGCCATGGAACTTCTACAGATTGTAAATATGTCTCTGCTCTCAGGTGTTTTCCCACAGGCCCTAAAAACGGCCGTCATTAAGCCACTCTTAAAAAAGAACAACCTTGACACCTCACTATTCAAACCTTCGCTTTTTGAGTAAAATCATTGAAAAAGCTGTCTTCCTACAACTTCATCACTTCTTGACATTGAACAACTGTTTTGATGTCTTTCAGTCTGGTTTTCGACCACATCATAGCACTGAGACCACTCTTGTTAAAATCTGCAACGACATTCAGATGAATACAGATGACAGTAAGATTACAGTCCTAGTATTACTGGATCTCAGCGCTGCATTCGATACGGTTGACCATATCATATTACTAGACAGGCTGGAGAAATGGGTGGGACTCTCTGGCACGGTGCTAAATTGGTTTGAGTCCTACTTAAAAGACAGGGACTTTTTTGTGTCTATAGGTGACCACAAATCTGAGCGAACAAAATTGACCTGCGGGGTTCCCCAAGGCTCCATTCTGGGACCCCTGCTGTTCAACATCTATATGCTCCCACTGGCTAAGATAATAACGAAAAATAAAAAATGTTATCATAATTATGCGGATGACACGCAAATTTATATAACCATATCGCCAGGAGAATATGGTCCAATTCAAGCGCTGACCAGATGCATTTACCAAATAAATGACTGGATGTGCCAAAATGTTCTTCAGTTAAACAAAGACAAAACTGAAATAATAGTTTTTGGAGCCAAGGATGAAAGACTAAAAGTTAGCACTCTGCTTCAACCAGTGATGCTAAAAACTAGTAACCAAGTCAGAAATCTGGGAGTAGTTATGGACTCAGACCTGAATTTTAACAGCCACATAAAAGTAGTTCTGAAGTCAGCCTATTATCACTTAAAGAATATATCGAGGATCAAAGAACTAATGTCTCAGCAGGACTTCTTAGATCTCTGCACTGGCTACCCGTCAGTCAAAGAATTGATTTTAAAATACTATTATTGGTCTACAAAGCACTGAGCGGTTTAGGACCAAAATACATTTCTGATATGCTGGTCTGCTATGAAACTCCTAGGGTCCTCAGGTCAGTAGGGACTGGGCTGCTTTCTGTTCCCAGGGTCAGAACTAAACATGGAGAGGCAGCTTTCAGCTTTTATGCTACTAAAATGTGGAACAAACTCCCTGTAAGCTGCAGGTCTGCTGAAGCTCTTAGCTGTTTTAAATCAAATCTGAAGACTTTTCTATTTGCTGCTGCTTTTCCTTAAAGCTGACCCACATTGCTCTTCTCTGTTATTTCATTTTTTTTACTTTTTTATTTACTGTTTTATTTAAGTTGTTTATCTTGTTTCTATTAAAATGTATCTGTTAGCTGGCTTTTGGTACTCTTAGTTAGCCTTACAGTACCTCTATTTTACTTATCTTAGTTTTTACCACGTAGACTTTTTATTAAACTATTAAAATGTTTTTAACTCTTAGCTGGCCATCGGTACCCTTAGTTAGCCTTTGGTATCTATAGTTCAGCTTTTATCACGTCTCATTAACTGAGGTTTTTTTTAAATTCTAGTCTAGTTTATGTTCACTTTCATTATATCCTAGTTTGGTTTTCCTCAACTTATTTGTATTTTTAGTTTATTTTTAGTATGACTTGTTTTAGGTAAGTTTTACTCTGTATTTTTATGTAACTTTAAATTGGGTGTGTTTTCATGGCTTCTGTTTGGTTGAGATTTTTAAACTTTAGTTTAGTTTACGTTATACTGTAGTTTGGTTCTCCTCAATTTATCTATGGTTTATCTTTAGTAGCTCTATATTTTCGATATCGTTGTGTGTGTTTTATGACTCTGTATTTTTATGTTTGTATGTTGTACAGCACTTTGTACTGCCCTGTTGCTGAAAAGTGCTATATAAATAAATTTGACTTGACTTGACTTGACTAGTTTAAAAAGAACCAGTTAAAGGTTCTGAATGACCCAATCAAAGCCCAGACCTCAGTCCAACTGAGACTCTTTGGTTTGATTTAAAGATTGTTGGACACAAGCAGCAGCCGTCCAACCTAAAGGAGCTGCAGCAGTTTGGTCCTGAAGAACAGACAACAAGTCCAGTTTAAATGGACCAAGATCATGGAGACAAATTTAAAGAAACTTAATGCTGGAACCGTTGCAAAAGATGGGGACATAAAGGACTGATTTATGCATGCATAATTTTAGAATTATTTAAAAGTATTTGTTTTTCCGTATTTAATTTTATTAACCAGATTTTTTTTGTTAAATTATTAAAATCAAATAAAAAATTTCAAATTAAATCCATTTTATGAGGAAACAAAGTAAAAAGAATCTCAGAGGGCAAATACTATTGCAACAGACTATTAATCAACTGTTAGATTAAGTAAGTAAGTAAAAGTAAAAATTTATTTGTATATCACATTTCAGCAGCAAGGCATTTAAAGTGCTTTACATCATAAAAACATCAGTAGAATCATTACAATAATCAATAAAAAATAAAATAAATAGTCAAAAACATCACAGTAGATCATTAGAACATTAGAATCATCACATAAAATCATAAAAATCATCGCGCAGATACACTTAATAATCATAAGGAAATGGTCAATATGTAATAAGATATTTTGTTTAGAGCAGCTTTACACCTGAATTTGTTTGCAGACTACTAATCAAAGGCAGCTCTAAACAGGTGAGTTTTCAGCCTTGATGTAAAGGAATTTAGTGTTTCGGCTGTTTTGCAGTTTTCCGGAAGTTTGTTCCAGATTAATGGTGTATAGAAACTGAAAGCTGCTTCTCCATGTTTGGTTCTGGTTCTGGGGATACAAAGTAGACCAGAACCAGAAGACCTGAGTGTTCTGGAGGGTTGATACGATGATAGTAAGTCTTTAATGTATTGTGGTGCTAGACCTTTCAGCGATTTATAAACTAATAGAAGTATTTTAAAGTCTATTCTCTGAGCTATAGGGAGCCAGTGTAGGGACTTTAAAACAGGGGTGATGTGCTCTATTTTTCTGGTCTTAGTGAGAACACGAGCAGCAGCATTTTGGATCAGCTGCAGCTGTCTGATTGA
>NC_051438.1:5786664-5810549 GCF_001649575.2 Kryptolebias marmoratus
ATAATTCTGCAGTAGTGATTTATCCAGATTGTTCTTTTTTAACAGAGGTTTGATAACTGCTGTTTTTAGAGCCTGGTGGAAAACACCTGATGAGAGAGATGAGTTTACTATTTGAATCAAGTCAGATGCAATGACAGGAAGAACTTTCTTAAAGAAGGTTGTAGGAAGGATATCAAGACAGCAGGAGGATGAGCTTAATTGATTCATAATTTCTTCTAAGTTTTTATGGGTGAGTTGGTGAAATACAGCCATTTTCTCTGCATTTGATATGTTTGGCATTGTGGCATCGCGTGGCATCGGGATTGGGTTTGATGTGGCTGAACAGATTAACCTTCTAATTTTTGTAATTTTCTCTGTGAAAAAGTTGGCAAACTCATTGCAGGCCCTGGTAGAGTGGAGTTCAGGTGGTAAAATCACAGAAGGGTTTGTCAACCTGTCAACTATGACAAACAGAGCACGAGCGTTGTTGATGTTTTTGTTCATGATTTCCAAAAAAAAAAAAATTCCCTTGCACGTTTTAGTGAAGAGTGATAGCTTTGCAGCCTTTCTTTGTAGATTTCATAGTAAACGTGAAGTCACGTTTTACGCCATTTACGTTCAGCCCTTCGACAGAGGGTTTTCTCATTTCTTACAAGTGAGGTGTAATTTAGCTCAGATTTAGCTCAGTCACCTTTCAAAGGTGTCACCTTTACGACTGACATTCCCCTGACTCTTCAGGTACAAACTGTCACCTTATTGTCAAGCTTCTCTATAATCATAGTTTTAGGCACGATGTCAACCTGAGATTCTTCTACACGTTATTTTTGTAGGAATGGAACATCTAAACAGATGATATATTTGACTATTTAGAGTTGTTTTAAAAAATAAATCTAACTTATATCTTTCCTGAATCTTGATTATTGAGTGTACAAAAAAAACAAACAGGGAAATATTCCTGGACTTAGAAAAAGACAACCAGCATCCAGTGTGTCTCACCTCCTTGGATCAATTCTTCTCTTTCATGCACTAAGTGCTGCCAGCCGAAGTCACAGAAGGAGTGAAATTATGTTCCACTGATATCAAAAAACAGCAAGCCTTTCAAAAGTCTGTTGACTGCTTGACTGCACATTTTGAGTCAATTAGTTTTCAGCAGCAGTAGAAAGCAGAGATTGTCACAGCGGGTCATGATATTTCAGGTCATGGTGGCTACTCCTGCTGTGATTGGACCACACATGCAGCTGAGTCTCTCAGTCTACATCCTCTGTGGTGAAACTTTAAACCATCAACCACCACTCAAGTGTTTTAGCAGCAACTCATCTAATAATTCATGTGTAAATTTGTTTCAGAGAAACTCGTAGACAGCATTTAAACTCATTTGTTTTATCTGTGACTAGACTAACTGCTAATTAAGATGATTAGCAGTGAAGTTCTTTTCAACTTTTACAACAACTCAGATCTCAAAATGTTGTATAAAGGTTCATGCAAATTCCATTGTGACCTCAGGTCAAAAGGTCAAAAACCTGATATTATCTACTTAGTCTGAACCCTCCAAAGACAGGTATACTTAAGAGCCCCTTAAAAATTCCCTGAAAACACTGATCAGGTGACTGGTGACAGAAGAAAGAGGCTGAGGCAAAGACTTCCCACAAGGTTACAATATTTATTCTAGTAGGTATAAAAAGGAACATTTACAAGTTGACCTTTGTAATTTGGAAAACCTTTATTTTAACTAATACTTTAAACTAATGTCAAAGTCAACCTTTTTTTTTACCTTTAAACTATCTCTGGGTTACAGATATGGGTCTGAATTCAGACTTCAAACAGCAAAAAGAATAAATGAAGGTAAATAATCCAACCAATAATTCCTGTGAACTTCTTATAGTGTCAATGTACAAACTTTGATCATGTATTGGACCTGCCGGTAGTTATTGTTACAGGTTTTGTCTTTAGGAATCACAGAGCAAATATATCTCAGACAAAAAGGACATTTCAACATGTTTACAACAATTTAAGTAACGGAACATTTTCTGTCCACCGCAAGAGTAACTTCAGAGAAATCTGAATTTAAAAAATACACTATTTTAATCTAACCAATAAAACAAGTCTGAAAATTTGCAGTAAATTTTAAAGCAAAATTTAATTCAGTTTTGAAATTCTACCTAGGCTTATTGTAACAATTAACCCCAGTTGAATTAATAGATTAAAGTAAATTTAGAAGTTAAATTACACTAAAATTGATTCTTACCTAATATGCTTCATTACTTTAATAAATTCCCCTAAAAAGTAGTTAATTTTAATTCTTTTATGCTGTGGCAGAAGTATTGTTAGAACATGTAATAATGAGACATCATAATTAGAGTCATATTCAGAGTCGAAATGCAGTGTGAACTACACTTCCCTATTTATGTGAAACAACAAGCATTCCCATTGCTCCACATGTGGTAGCTGTGTGAGGACTTTACGCACAAATTAAAATGTCCTGAAACCTTCCAGCCCCCTGGTACAAAATGTCAGCTACAAACAGAAGTGCAACCTGTTTTCACTTTAAATTATTCCTTTTTTATTTTGTGTTTACCTCTTATTTACTTTGGAAATGAGCAGAAATAAAGCTATCCACACTGAGGGACACTTCAAAATCTTCTTTTCGTTAATTTTTTCCATTTTAGTAACTTGCATGTCCCACAGCAGTCAATCTCCATATGTTTTTTGTATCCCATCATGATTAAGTTCCAGAGGAAAAATCCAAAAGTGTGAAAAAAAGTTGACTTTCTCAAAATATTTTGTTTTAAAACAACAAGTGAACAGCTTCCAGGAAACAGAAATTCAAATATAATGTCACATTGGATGGAGTTCAAAAATTAGCATCAGTTTATTATTGATCAGATTAAATCAGTCAGTTTGCATCATGGGACCCTCCCATAGATCACAGCATAATTAAAGAAACAAGACAGCAGATCTAATTTAAGATTACTGTGTATGAAGAATGTGTGCAATGGCTGCCACCCCCCTGCCCCCATCTGACCAGACTATCAGAATGCTTTATTCAACACAGGAAGCTGCAGTTTTCCTTGAAATAAAAATAAGATCTGGTCCAACCCTGATCTATGTGATGGTTTTTACTAATAAATGTTTTTATGATAGATTTTTAAAGTGTGTTAAATTGATGAGTATCAGTGTGGATCTTTACTGGGACACACAAACTCCTGCTGTGATTGGATGATGGGATGGCAGCATTTTAAATGGGTGTGATTGTGTCAGGACATGACAACATTAAATAATAATAATACAGCTGATAATGTGACTTTCAGCTCAATAATAATCATGAAATGATTCAATTTCCTTCTCATAAATGAGGCTGTTCAATAGATGAAGCAGTTCACAGATGAATCATTCCACATTAGCTATGCTGTATTGTTTATTGAACATCTGATCTACCAATCACTTTAGTTCTGCACAATATTTAAGGATTTTCTGCAACCCTGAGCTTTACAGACCCAACAGCAGCAGTATTTTTACTAAAACCAGTTGCCAACTCTTGAACAATAGTTTGTTCTACTCCCAGATTGTAGCTGGCAGCTGTGAAACCTTCTCTAACTGCTATAGGATTTATAGTTTTTTTTCTCAAATCCCCAGAGTGCAGAGTCACACAGCTAAACCCTAATTGACTTCCATTGTATCCGAGCAAAGAATTTTCTCCCACAAACCAGAAGGGAAGACCTTTGTTAATTTGTCTAATATCCCATATAAAACACTGTAGAAACATAAAAAAATCAACGTTTAACCATCAGAGCCTTCTGTCACTTGTGGTCCATAGTTTTCACAAAGTGATTGTTTAACTGAGGCTTACTTTCTGCTCTGCATTCCTGTCTTATTAGGAGTGCTGTCAGAGAGTAACAGACAGGTGTGTGCATACCATGGTGACCCTTGTACGCTTCAGCAGGTGAGATGGGAGAGACTGAGCTACTGTTGCCCAGGTTTTTCATCAGTCTTGAGCTTTATGGGAGAGTCGCAAAGAGAAAGACTCTGTTGAAGAAAAGATTAAATCTGTCATAGATTCCAGTATTTTTGAGTTTTGATTCTTTGTTTCTGTAGTTCTTGTTATCTTGTTTTAGTTTTCTTTTGGCTTTCTGTTTTCCGTGTCACTATTCACCTCCCCAGTAATTTTCTGGTCACGCCTGCCACGCCCACCTCACCTGCCTCTCATCATGTCCCCAGCTGCAACCCATCATCTCTCCCTCTGTCTTTAAAAGCCAGTTTCTGTTCTTCACTCCTCACTGGGTCATTCCTTTTGTTCATGTTTGTCGTTGTCACTCTCCTTGCCTTGCCTTGCCTTTTTGGATTTTGTTATAGTTTGTTTTTTCTGCCACGCCAGCCTTTTGTTTTGTTTATATTTTACTTTAATAAATTAGTTTATTTTTAAACAAGAGTCTGCGCTCTGGGTTTGCCTCTGTACACTTGTTCAATTCATTGTTAACACAAATAGCTAATTAGCCAATCACATGGCAGCAACTCAGTGCCTCTAGGCATGTAGACGTAATGTAGACAACTTGCAGAACTTCAAACTGGGCATCAGAATGGGGAAAAAGGAGGTATTTGAGTAACTTTGAATGTGGCATGGTTGTTGGTGCCAGAGTCTGAATATTTCAGAAACTGCTGGTCTACTGGGATTTTTACACTCAACTATCTCTAAGGTTTAAAGAGAATGGTCCAAAAAGGAGAAAATGTCCCGTGAGCGGGATTTGTGTGAACAAAAATGCCTCGGTAATTTCCAAGGTCAGAGGAGAGTGGGCAGACTGGTTTGAGATGACGGCAAGGCAACAGTAGCTCAAATAACCACTCGTGACAAACCAAGGTCTGAAGAACCATCTCTGAACACACAAGACATCCAGCCTTGAAGCAGATGAGCTACAGCAGCAGAGGACCACACCTGGTGACACTGTCAGTTAAGAACAGGAAATTGAGGCTCCCGTTCACACAGGTTCACCAACACTGGACAATAAGAGATTGGAAAAATATTGCCTGGTCTGGATTCACTGGACTCCAGTGGTCTCCAAAGCCACCAGATCTCAAGCACCTTTGTGATGTGATGGAACAGGAGATTTACATAATGGCTGTGCAGCTGACAAATCTGCACCAACTGTGTGATGCTAACATGTCAACATGGACCAAAATCTTTGAGGACTGTTTCCAACATCATGTTGAATCTATGAATTTCAACAGTTCTGAAGGCAGGGATGGTCCAACTTGGTACTAGCAAGGTGGACCTAATAAAGTGGCCATTAAGTGTATTTTGACTATGACTGATTTATAAAAGCAATAAAAGAGTAAAACATCAAAGGGGTGAATACTTTTTTTAAAGGGACTGTATTTAAAAGGTCAACTAAAACTTTGGAGAAACATGTTGAATTGCAGAAATGAAGACCAAAGCTGAGTGTGATGGATCCAACAATGACTGCATGAACTCACATACACTGACTGAAATGACTTCAAGTGATCATTCAGTTCTGAGTCTCCTGCTCCAGTCTCAGTCAAACAGCTTTCTGCGATCACTTCACTTCATTTTAAAAAGCTGGCGTTTGTTCAACAAAGCAGATTCACATTTAGAAAAATTCCCTCTGTAACGCTGCACTAGCTTCATTTCACTTCATATTATGAAAAACCCTCTCCATCCACTTCAAACCCTCTGCTTCAATCAGTGCAGAATAATCCAAAGGGCCTGCTGTACTTTAAACCCTGTAATACAGGCTGAAATGAAATCCATTTTGTGCTCCGATGATCTTTCTAGGCAATGTTCAACATGGTCAGAGAGCCATCTGTCTGCCACTGTTACTGTGGCCCTAACAGTGCCACACATACACGTGCACGCACACACACACATGCACGCACACACACACATATGACCTGGCTAAAAAAATGAACTGCTAAAAAAATCCAGAGAGAGGAATGAGATGCCGTTTTTCCATTTGTAGCAGCATGATAGCACAGAGGAAAGAGACAAAACATTATTTGAAGATAGAAGATACACACACTCTGATAAGGGACAGAGGAAGAGTGTGTGTGTGAGTATTTCATCTTCTATGGTAACTTAAATGGTAGATGGAGGCCACACAGCCACACAGATAGGCCTCCCAGTGCTGCGGCCCCCCAGATGCCTTATGGGATTGTAATAATTCATGGAGTTAGCCAACTGCTTGCTGGACCAGACAAATGGAATTATACTGCCTAGATGAGATGTGTGTGCATGTGTGTGTGTGGCCGGTCAGTACCAAAGAAAAACGGCTGCTCCACTCCATAACCCTGAGTCCACACATCAGCGAAGGGCTTCACCATGAATACGCCGCACAGCACAGGGTCCGACACCGTGACACTGTTAAACCATGTTAGACTTCAGGGTCCCTGACCAGGCAGGTCACCGACACATGCACACACACACACCCCTCACATACAGAGGACACACACAAACACACAGAGTACACACACACTTCTGATGATGCTAGCAGCACTAGCAAGCCCTGCAGGGACAGGGGTTCCCTTCAAGCCGACTGACGAAAACATCATTGTTGAGTGGTTCCAGGAGAAGAAAGAGTTTTATGACAAGAAGCCTTAGCATCTCCGGTTATGGGGCAATTTTTTCCTTAGATTGTATTTGGTCAGGCTTGTATTTTGTGCAGTAATTTAAAAGTTTAATATACAGATTGGTTTCTTTCCAATATACTGTATATACTAGAGGTCTTGCCAGTTCTGTTTTGTGCGGGCCATATGTAAAGAGGAGATGGTGAGAGAGACCAGGATGGAAAACTAATGAAAACAACAAAGACTGAGTAAAAAGTCTTTTATCAAAGTGGCAAGACATCAAATCACTGACAGACAGAGCTTATCTTTTCCTGTTCAAAAGAAGTTCTTTTATAAGATCACTGGATTGTCTCCTGTAATGATGCAGAGTGATAAAATTTGTTAAACCATTTAACTAAATTCTAATGAGAGAAATGAACACATAAAGCTTTAACATTCATTTTCAACGCTTTTCAACAGATTTCATCTCTGCATTAATCATGTTTTTTGAGTCTTAAAAGAAAGGTAATAAATTCTGTTCCAAATAATTTGAGGGTGTGAAGTCTCCAAAAACAACTTGTCTAAACAATACGAAGGATTCCGTCACAAACCTTTACACAGAACAGTTGCTGGAAAGATGAGTGTAGGTCAAATGTCATAAAAGGGGTCCCTTCATGCTACAGTGAACATTAAGGCTGTAACAGCAACTTGGGATCAGTAAATAGTACAGTCTAATCCACATCAAAGTTTGATCAACTTTTTTTTCTCTCAATTCAAACAGATTAATGAGAGGTTCAAACTTTTTTTCTCAGCTTGAAAGTTGACAAATTACTGTGTGAACTCAGCATTAGGTCTGTTCCATTTTAAATAAATGCGCGACAGACAATCTTCCTTTCAGCACAGCCTACAGGAGAGAAGGTGAAGCAGCACTTACATCACATCTTCAATGAAGTGACCATGCTTGTTCTACTGTCGTACAAATGATTTAAAGTGGTTTTCACCAGTGATGGCCAAATGAAGCTTTTCTGAAGCTTGTTTCGAAAAATGGTTCATTACTTAAAACTTTACAACACAGTCTGCTTTCGGAACATCTGGTGGCCAAAACTATAAAAAGCAGCTTAAAACTATAACCTGAAATGAACTGCTTCATCATTGTTGCCCATTCGACAGAGTAGACAACAGTTGTTTAAATATCATGTGACATTTCTGTCTGATATCGGTCATTGTTGTGCTTTGAACATGTATTTCCTCTGGATGAACCAATAAAGTTATGGTTATTTGATGAGCAAACTTGTTTAAATGTGTGCCATAGCATGATCTCCCTTTGCTTTTGACTTCTTGAGATTTATTTATAAAGCATATAAAAATGGCAACATTGGCAACCAAAGTGCTGTACAATAAAACAAACAAGCACAGATACGTAAGCCACATGTATCCTGATGTTGACAAAAAAAACTTCTATCATAGAAGTAGGACCTGAACCACAGGACACTCTGGGATCATCTTGACTATCAGTCAGATCAGCTGCATCATCTGTTATTATATATATCATATGTATCATTGATTCAACTAATCATTCAGTTTTTACACACACACACACACACATACATATATACAGTATATATATATATATATGTGTGTGTGTGAGTGTGTGTAGGTATGGGAGGTATATTCATTATACCTCTTATGATTGCAGAAACCAATCTTGCCTTTAGAATTTTAGCTAAAGTAACAAATCAATAAAATCAATCAACACAACAAATTACAACTTATACTAATATTCTGAATTTTGGTATGAAGTGAGTACTCTAATTTAGCTTCAGATGATACTCAGCATGATTTTTTATGTTCAAAATGACTTACCAGGAAAAATACTTTGGACATAAGAATTGCCCTTTATGAGCTCGAAGAAGACTTTGTGAATGGACTAAGATATTAGAATCTTTTGGACAGGATGTTAAAAATTAGGACCTAAGTTTGAGGTTTTACATGTGTAAGAATTTGGACAGTTTAGACAGTTAGATACAAATGTTTACTTTCCAATTGAGGTTAGAAGAATGTTAATAATTCTGTCAAACTGTCAAGATTAAACCAAGGAAGGGTCAGATCAGGAATTAAGGTTCAGCATGAACAAAACAAGTGACTTAAGTGGCTCGGATCACTTTTGTGAGTGACTCAGCTTAACCTGACTCCATTGAGTGATTTGAATTTACTACTTTTATCTGCCTTCCCTTCTGTTATGTTGTTCACCTTCTTGCAGACTGATGATTTTCATGCTATTCCAGACCTCTCTCAGGTTGTTGTCATTCTGTATTCATATCCTTCAGTTGCACCTTCAGTTCCTCCTGAAAGCACTTTACCTCTTCTCAATCACATTTTTTAAAAGGTCTTTTCTTACAGTCAAGGATGTCCTTAACATTACTAGTGACCCAGGGACATTGTTAAGTAAGCAATGTGTAGGTCTCATCATAATCACAGCATCTACACAGAAATTCAGCTAATCTGTAATGCTGTTAGTGGCTTACTCCATGTCCTCATCATGTGGTTCAAGAAGAACACTCCAGCCAGTGGTACTGAAACAGTCTCTCAGAGCCTCCTCTACTTCAGGTAACCATTTTCTGGTGCAGTTGTTTGATTGTCTCACCATGACATGCTTCACCTTAAGTCGACTCTACATGGTCTTGGTGGTTTTTGATATAACTGGATGCTGCCTCAATGTGAGCGAGTCGTTGTAGCGTGGCCGGTTGTAACCCATAAATCAAATCCATTTGGTCTAACTCTGTCTGAATTCTGTCGTCAGCCAACAAGCACAAAAACATCTGTACATCCTCATAGTACCACGGTGTTGGCTTATGTGTTGCCATGTTGATGAATATGTTTTATATACTCTTAAAAAGTAAGTAACAGAAATGAATGCTGCGGTTGCAAAGTTTTAAGAACGGTGAGTTGGATTCTTGGAAAGTAGATACTCTCATCATTGGTGCCACTCTCCGACCAATCCGCCTGCAGTCTTGGCTTGCTTAGAACCTCAGCCAAAGAACCAACTGGAAGCTGGATAGAAAGACTGAACCCACGCCGGGTTTACCGGAGTAGGGCTGAGTTGAGCATATGGGAAAAGGCCATAAAGAACTGTGTGCTTGCACCTAGGCTATAACATCTGATGTTTTTTCACAGTCCACGGTCACAGTCCAGTCAGAGCCTCCTTCAGTTAAGCTGCTGGAGGCTTGCGCTGCTGGAGAACATAGTGACCACATTTCCTCATTCAGCTGCTGTCTTTACTCTCTGTGCTCTATATGCTTATACATGCAATTACTGCTGTCATTACTTGTGTTTTTCTTCACATAGAAACTGCTTTGGATCCTGATTTTAAATCCTGAAATTCCTGTATCATGGTCCTGAAGTCTCTGGGATCTGATCCTGAACTCATTGAGTTCCTGCCCTTAAGTCACTGTATTCTTATCTTGAACTTACTGGATTCGGATTATGAACTAACTAGATTCTGGTCCTGGACTCACTCTGTTGGTGAGACTTAGTCACATGAATCAGATTTTGAATGAAAGCAGTAAAGTTGGTCAGTTATAACTTGATCAGAGTTTAGGTCATCAGTTGGTGGCTGACAGGCCAAATCCATCCTGTTGTGGGTGGTGATTTCCACACACTTTATTATAGAATTCATACAGTGTAAGAAGAAAACAGAAAGTACCAGCATATGTAAGATCTATTTCATCAATCCATTCATTTTTTTTTTTTACCTATTTTTTCCTTTGTGGATCATGAGAAAACTGGTGCCTATCTCCGGAGGTCACTGTGCGGGAGGCAGGGTACACCATGTTTGTGATACATTACATGATTGTCTTATTCTAAATCAACCCCCAAAACATCAGAATGAATAAATAATGACCCACTGAGACTTTTTCAGCCTGACAGTTTTTTTTATAATGAACTTAAAAACCTCAAAACACTTCAGTTTAAAAGGCTGTTTTATGTCCAACTGGTTCTTTGATCAATATAAATAAAGATAACATGTTATTCTTTATGTTAAAGGTTTACTGCTGCTTATGGTGCTTGAGTCTGTGCAATAATGATGTCAAACAAACTCATAACTCTGTTATGAATTTTGTATGTCAAATTTTATTTTACTTTTATAAACCTTTTTAACATTTTTTTGCAATGTATTATTATTAGTAGTAGAAGTAGTAGAAATATTATGTATGTATTTCCAGCATGTAAAGCTGGCCAGTCTGCTCAGAAAAATTCTGACCATGAATATTTAGTTGGCGAATCCTGGTTTTGTGTTTGAGCAGAGGTGTGACTCAGGTCTCTGATAGGTAGGTGAAGCTTTTTTATAAAGCAGAAAGTGGAAAGATGGAAGTTGATGCTTAGGTTCTTCTTCTCTGCACCTGCAGTTCCTCCTATTCCTGTCTCACTCCTTCTTTTCCTTATAACTCCTTTAATCTTCTCGCTTTCTTTTCTTTGTTAAAACTGCTTGCGTCTTTTCAATCCCACACGCCTGTTCTCTCCTCTTTTACCCCCCATCCCTCTCTCCTTCCCATGTCTCCATTCATCAGTATTTCAGCTTCAGGATGATAGCATCATTGCTTTACTGCTGCGCCGAGTTGACAGTCTGTCTGTCCTCACCATGGGCTTTAAACACACTAAATCAATGCCTGAAAGAAATAGATATTTTGCCCTGGAGATAAGCCCATTTCCTGGTGAGTATTCATTGAAATGATATAATAACTGACATGGATAGCAGAGCGCTGGAAGAGAGAGGGAGAGAGGAGGAACAGAGATAAATATGGTATTTGCAAGTTTCCTTTTGTAGAATGAAGGCACCTCCTTTTTTCTGTCGGGGGGTGGGGGGGGGGTCTAAACGTTGACAGAGGAGGTGGTAAATTGAATGCCATGAGCCGTCTGAGCCTCTCTGTCTCTAAAAAGAAATTCAATTAAAGTGTATTGGAGGCTGTGAATGTGGCAGAGAGACTGGGTTCCCAGTGGCTGATAAGAAAGAGGCGTTAGAACTGAAGCCAGATCACTCGCTGCTAAATGTGTAATCCCCTGCAGCCGAACAATATGGGCCCCAGTCCGATTCAATACAGCCACAACCAATTCTCCACATTAAATCAACGCAGGGGCCTGAGTCCCCGCCGCCCCGCAGCTGCTAACGCACTTCCTCCAGCTTAAAGTACACCGAAATCAGAAAGCTACACCGCCAACAATAGTTTCTATCTAACACACACACACACATACACTCACACACACATTGTATAAAAGCTCCCTTGGGAAGTGATTTCAGTCCTTTCAGTGTTAAGTACCTTCCCCACTCGAGCTAATACCACCCCTAACACTAGAATTATACACTATGTGTGTGTGTTTGTGACAGATTAAAAGGAAAGATGAGATTAAATGGTGCTCTGCGACTGATGCACAGGTCATACAGTCTGGTTCAAGACTAGTTAAACTGGTCTAATCAGTACCAAAGAATAACAGGTATAAAGAACAAAGATTCCATGACTAAAACCTATGCACAAAAAAGATAAAACCACACAAACAGAAGTCATGTTACCAGATACAAGTCATGAAACAAGTCCTATAAACATACAGAAGTCAGACAATCATACCTAACAGAAGTCATAAAACCATAAAGAACATCATTTAACCACACAGAACAAAAGTCTTAAAAGCATGGAAAACGCATAGAACCATGCAAAAAAGGTATAGAACCATACAAAACAAAAGCCATATAAACATTTGAAACAAAAGTGATGCAACCATACAAAAGAAAAGTCATATCACCAAACCAAAGAACAGTGGTTTACCCATACAAAACAAAAATCACAGAACCATAAAGAATAAAAGTAATAAATCTATATGGGACATGTGTCATATAAAAGTCATATAACCTTACAAAAACAGAAGTTGTATAACATATGGAACAAAACTCAAAAAGCATTTGGAAAAAAAAGTCACAGCTTCTGACGAGCTGTGACCACTTACACCTGTCCATCATCCCTGCAATCACCAGCTGCTGCTATTTAAGGGCTGGTTCTCCATCTGCACAGTGTCCGATTGTTGTGAAACCCTATGTGGTAACACTTTCAGGATCCCAGTAAGCGCTTGTGCAATTTTGTTCTGCCACCAACCTGTCTGTTCTCCTTTCCGACGAGTCTCACCCTCTCCCCTAGTCGGTCCCATCCTGATCAGTCCCTCCCCCCTGGATTTGTATTCCCTGGTTTTGGGTCTGTTGCCTGTCTGACCCTGATTTCTGGTTTGCTGTCTCCTGGATCGGTTCCTCCTGGCCCTGAACTCCTGACTGTCCAACCTCAAGTACTCTGCTGACCCATTCTGGAACTGACCCTGGCCCGTTTTGACCTGGACTTCGCTGTGCCCAATAAAGGCTTCACTCATTCTGAACTGGTTGTTCAGTCCTTGTGTCCTTCTGTGCCTGAAACGTGATACAAAAGTCATTTAACCATAAAAAAAAAATCATACAACCATACATGACAAAAGGTATGTATCCAAACAAAACAAAAATGCGATTAATATACATAACAAAAATCAGAAAAACATAGAGAACAAAAGGTATCAAACCACAAAGAACAAAAGTTATATAAACATACCAACCAAAAGTCAGAACCATAGGAAGCAAGTCATATAGATAGAACAACAAAACCATAGAACAATATGAAACAAAACCAGTAAGAACAGAAATCTTATAACCAACTGCAAAAGTGAAAAGAAAAAACTACAACTAATTGGTATAAAGGTCTTATAGCTAAACAGAAGAAAAGGCCATGTAATAAAGCCTATAACCAAAGAGAAGAAAAATTTAAATATTCATCAGAACAAAAGTAATACAGTGATACAGAGGAGAAGTCATATCACCATACAGAAAAAAGTCATACAAAAAAATGTCAGAAAACATACAGAAAAAGTCTTAAAACCACACTATAAAAAACTCACAAAACGATAGAAAACAAAAATCATATAACCGTAAAGAAAAAAGTCATAATAATATGGAACGATAGTCATATATTACAAAACAAAGGTCATGTAAACATATACAGTAAAACAAAAGTCAAAAAACCATTCAAATCAAGTCACAGATTCATGCAGAACATAAGTCAATAAAGCCATGTGGAACAAAAGTCACAAAATTGGATAAAACTTTATATGATAAAACAGAACAAGTTTCATAACTAAACACAAGCATCATACAGAACCAGAGGCATGGATACGGTGACCAACAGGTGCAAACACACATCAAAAAGCTAAACGCATCACAAACACATGATGCACACTCCAAAACAAACAAACACAAAAGACAAATGTAAAGAAAAAATGTAGCCAAAGAAAAATGCTGCAATCACAGAAAATAGACAGAAGCAAAAAGAAATATGCCGCAAAAACCAAAAACGCAAACAAACTTCCAAAACACCAGCAAGTAAGAAAAATAGATGCAAACTTACTCCACAAAACTGAAGTGCACCAGACCACTAGGGGGACACAAGGCTGGACTCAGTGGTGTCTTCCTGCCGTTTGACCCGGTGTTGGCAGTGAGATGTCAGTCAGCTCACCTCTGTGTGCTCCCTCCCCCTAAACATAGTGGTTTGCTTAGGGATCATCAACAAATTATCGAACCAATGACACTTGAAAAACTAAAAATAAACTCATAGAACCATACGAAACAAAAAATATTTAAAAAAAACATATAGAACAAAAGTCATATTTTCATACAGAAGAAAAGTTTTATCACCATAGAGAAAAAAAGGTATATAAACATAAAAATGCAAAATTGTAAAATAGCAAACAAGAGTCATAAAACATAAGGAACAAAAGTCCTAGAACCATATGGAACAAAACTATAAAAAAAAATCACATACAGTAAGTAAATAGAAAAGTCATTTAACAATTTAGAACCATATTCATATAACCTTACAAAACAAAAGTAATGTAACCAAACAAAAGTCATAAAAAAATACAGAACAAAAAGTGAATAACCATAAAACAAATTATTAAAAGTTAAAATATAACTTTTTACATATAAAAAGGAAAAAAAAAGTTAAATACCCATACAGAAGAGAGCCATGACCAGGACCATACAAAATAAAAAACATACAGAACAAATGTCATATATCCTTACAGCACAAGTGTCATAATCATAGGGAAATAAGAGTCATATACTGTAACCATAAAGAACAGAACTTGGTTATATCACTTCTCTATGTAACAAAACTCCATACAGAAGAAGTCATACAGTCACACAAACAAGTCAAATAACCAAATAGAAAACAGTCTTACAACTATACCAAACTAAAATCATAGAAACAGAACAAAAACCATAAAACCATACAAAACAAAAGTCATACATTCAGAATTTATGTCACATAACTATAAGGAACAAAAGTAAATGGACTGTACTTACTGTATATAACACCTTTCTAGATCTGAGAGGCAATGAGGTGTTTAGTGTCTTGCCCTGGGACACTTTGACATGTGACTGCATACTGCCAGGAATCAAACCTCCGACTCTCTTGTTGGAGGACAACTGCTCTAACCACTGATTCACAGCCAATTCAAAGTCATATAACAAAAGTAGAGAAGTTATTTTACCATACAGAACAAAACATATGGAACTATATGAAACAGAAGACATAAAAACCTTTAAAACAAAAGTTTGGAAACCATATGGAACAAAACGTTAAAGAACAGAAACTAAATAGATCAAAAGTTATCAAACCATTTGGAACAAATGTCATATAACTAAACAAAATATAAGTCATATAACCACACAGAACAAAAGTCAGATAACATATACAGTTTACTTACATTGTGTAGAAAGCCACATAACAATTTTTTTCTCACTGTCTGACAATAAATCAGACTAAACCTTTCCTGTTGAGGTCAGTTAGGATTGGACCATATCATGTCAAATAGCCTAAACATCTACAAGGTCACTGTGACAAATGTTGTCCTGCTGGATCACCCATGTGTCCTTTTTGAGACTGTGCACAGAGTTGGTCTAATAAAAGTTACCAAAAAAGCTTATTATTAAAAACACCAGTGATCAGTTCACTCACGCTTTCGCTTCCACACCTGCCGTCCCCTGGACCTTTGTCAATGAGCTCACAGAGGCAACAGGTCCAGAAAAGAAACCCATGCACCCCTCTCCTCAGAGACATTCTCCAGCTCCTACTGGGGGATCCCAAGGTGTTCCAATATATACATAATCCCTCCAGCAAGTTCTGGGTCTGACCTGGGGCAGTGGGACATGCCCAGAATACCTCCAATAAACCATCAAGGAGGCATCCTTATCACATTCCTGAACCACCTCAAGTGACTCTTTTTGATTCAAAGGAGCAGTGACTCTATTTCAAGCTCCCGCAAATGACGGGGCCCCTCACCTTATCTCTAAGACTAAGCCCAGCCACCATACAGAGGAACGTCTTTTTATGCCCCTTTTCCACTGGTTCTATCAGAAGTCCCACTCTACTCTACTCTACTCTGCTCGGCTCTATAAAAAATGCATTGCGTCTTCACTGGTCAGTTTGGTCGGTAGCAGAGGAACGCCTCCTTGTGTTGCGGAGGAGGGGGAGATGGGGGGAGGCGGCAAGGGAAGGGGGGCGCAAGTTTCGGTTGCGCTACCGACACTTGGCGCTATTTGTGGAAACAACAGAAGCACTATGAACAACGCTGACCCTATGTTGTTGCTGTTTTTAAACTTATGGGGATTCTCCTGAGACTTCAGGAAGAGTGGCACAGTGGAAGAAATGCTCTGGATGCAGGGATTGTTGCACAGAGTAGGACAGCTGTTATCGCCGGAGATTTCAGGCTTTACAGCGCTTTCAGCTGGGGGACAAACGGCATAAAAGTGGCAGGGTAAGCTAACGCTGTTGTTTATATTTCTACCGTTCGCTCTTTATGCTTGCATCTGGCCACACCCATGACCAATGAGTGAACAGGAGCTAAGCTTGCGCCACCCACGAAAGCAGGGCCGGCCAGGCTGGCCATACTCCAAAGCAGGTACCAAAAAGGCAGGGACCGGCCTCAAAAAAGTGCCGGTGAAAACGTGCGCAATGCTAGCCGAGTAGAGTGGAGCCAGGACCTTCAGAGCCGGTAGAAAAGGGGCATTAGTCACTTGTATCCTGGGTCTTGTTCTATTAAACATGAAACATGACCCATGCCTCATAATCATAGATGGGGGTTGGAACATAGACATACCAGTAAATCGAGAGCTTCGGCTTTCAGCTCAACTCTTTATTCACCCAACTGACTAAAAACATCAAACTTAATAGAACTGACTCTCATCCCAGGCATTTCACACAGGGCTGCAAACTGCCCCAGTGCATGCTGAAAGTCATGGCCTGAAGACACTAACAGAACCACATTATTGGCAAAGAGCAGAGTCAAGACCCTGAGGTTCCTATAACAGACATCCTCCTCTCCATGACTGTGCCTTGAGATCTTGTCCATAAACATCATTAACATGATCAGAGACAAGGGACAGCCCTGGTGGAGTCCAACCTGCATTGAGAATGAGCTTGACTTTGTGGCACGGATGTGGACACAGCTCGCCGTGAGTGACTGGTGGTCGAGGTTTGGCTCCTAGAGCTTGGCTGGGCCAAGCCCAAAAGAAGGACAGAATGCCACCTCCATGTGGGCCCACCACCTGCAAGGAATGTTGAGGTTGGATGTGAGATAACCTGGCCAAAGTGGCTGAAGAAGGGCATCAGACAGGTGTTCTCTAGTGTAGCAGGTGGTTTATTTACAAAACTGTGAACAAAAAATATTTACAAAAATACAAAAAATTGACTCATAATTTCAGTTGGCAAAATAAACACAACTGAACTTAAACAAACCAAAATTAACATCACATGCACACTGCTACACTGACCTGATCCCCTCCTCCTGAGCTACTGACTTGTTCTGCTTGTCAAACTTATTTCCAACCAAGATGTTATGTCAAATAGTCTGTAACAATGCAAAACATAAACAAAACACGAGACAGTAAAGCAGATGAGCAGATGGTTGAATGGAGCGCGAGGTGCATGGTCCTCGCTTAGTTACTAGGAGGTGCACAACCACGCGAGGAGACACCGCACGGGACCTTTGCGCAGGGGCGGGGACAGCGTGATTGCGACACTGTTGGTGCGCGCACCCTTGCGCGGTGAGGTAGATAAAGGTGCGTAAATTGGGGGTGTGGGTGGGAAAAACGTGTATAAAAAAAATTACATATTTATAATAAACAAGCGGAGCTTAGCCTGGTGGCCCGCCAGGCTTAAAATATGCTGGGAGAAACCCTGACATGCTCCTTCTAGCACATCTCTCCGAGTTGCGTTGATATTAGCTTCCTGCCTCCTCCATAGGGGACAATGCTCATTATTGCTTGTGGGTCGTCAAGGAATACTGTTGCTGAATAGCAGTGCTGCATTCACATCTTCTAGCAGACTTTCAGAGGGTACTTTGTCACTTAGCCTTGTTAAGGGATGCAGGTCATACGTATCTAGCTTAGTATTTGTATTCAGTTTCTAGGGGCTTATCAATGGGCCTCGGTACCCATGCTCGGATGGTGGAGATGATGATATCTCCCCATTGCCATAGCATCGTTGTTGTATCTTGTCAACTTTTAGGTCTGACTGTTGGAACCCTGGGTTCAAAGTTGTTTTGTAGTCAGTTTGAATGATGGGTATCTATGTTTTCATAGTCCCCACATCCTTCACATTAGGTCCCTCTCTTGCACATACAGTAGCATTCCAACACTAAGTGTTCAGTTCACTGCTCTTGTCCATTAATGTCTTGTACCAGTTGCCAATTTCTCATCAAAGAGTTCCGGTTCCCCAACTTTTAACTCGAACCTTGTGAATCCAAGCGATGTTCGAGCCAGCATGACATAATTTCTATGTATCTCGCTCATTATGAAACTGAAGTTGCTCGGAGTTTGGCATCAGGAGTCGAACCCCAAACCTCTGAACTTCTCCATTCTGGGTCATGGGGAGATGGTGCCTATCTCCAGCAGTCACTGTGCAAGAGGCAGGGGACACCCCAGACAGGTCGCTGGGGTACTATGCCTGTTGTGGCCGTTTATGTTAAATTTTTGTAAATAATAAGCTTTATAAATTTAGTTGTTCTTTGGGCAATTAGAATATACCTTAGTTAATTTAGAATCAATATCTGTAATTGTTATTTTTGGAATTGTTTAGATTATTTTGGTAAGTTTTGAACCCTCACATTAATTTAAGTGATTAAAAACACACAGTGGTGATGTAGTGGAGAGACCTTTTGTTTGACAAATGTCCGGTCTGAAGATGAGAGGTTTGGTAAAACAATTTTTTGACCACTTTTTTAAAGTTATACAATCGGATTAAGTTACCTTTCGTTTAATCACCTGTTACCACCCACAGCCTTTCTTAGAAACTTTTGTTTAGGAACTTAGAAGGCCACGATAACGCTGCTGTACCACCCCACACATTATTTCATGTGACGTAATCATTACACCAACTCCCAGCCAACAGGACCAATGCTCTGAATGGCTGCAGGTGGACCTGCTGTCTCCTAAGAAGATAACAGGAATCATCACACAGGGGGGAAAGACTTTGGCTCCATTCAGTTTGTTACAGCTTTCAAAGCTGCCCTCTGTGATAATGGGAAGCCCTGAACTATAGTTAAGGATGAGACCACCAGAAAAGACAGGATCTTCCAAAGTAACAACGACAACAATGTTCACATGAAGAACATTTCCGAGACCCCACTGTACAGCACATTTACAGATAAAAAATTTTTTTCACACTGACCTGAAATCAGAATAAAATAAAGTAACAAAAAATGTCTTAAAAACATTCTCACTCTCTCATTATTCTGGCATTTAGCAAATAGAAATAATTTTGAAAAGTCCTAACTCACCTGAAATGGGAAAAGTTTATTCTGATTTCACGTCAGACAGTGTGAAAAAATACATGTTTGTTTTTATATAGTGTATGTAAATGTCTGGTTTCATATATATATATATATATATATATATATATGTCACAGCTCCATCTGTTCCTGCCACGCCTCTTGCCACAGCCACGTAACTTTCCACAGTCCCACAGTTCAAGCCACGCCCATGTTGCCATGCCCACGTAATCAGCTTCATCTGTTTCACCTGTTCATGTCACCATAAATACCCACAGCTCCCAGATCACAGTGCCAGATTATTGAAAGCCTTACCGCAAGTAAATGTCCAGCGTACCTCTCATGTTCATGCCTGATCTTGACCCTTGCCTGTTTTCTGACCATCGTCTCCTGCCTGCTCCTTGCCTGATACTGCTCTGGATTCTGACCTCCCGTTACCGACCTTGCTTCACTCATCTGGACCTCGCCTTTTGGATTCTCCCTGTCTGGTTTTGGCTTCGGAACTCTGACCTACCGGTAACGACCTCACGCCTGGACCTGGATTATTCCTCTCGCCTCAGCCCCTCTCAGACCAGCCGGTCTGCATCACAGAACCAAGTAAGAGTGGACTTACCAGTTCCGGTCCCGACTCTATTCGATCACGTGAGTGAGACGATCAAAGACTTTGAGTCTGCTTACAACCTTCAGGCAATAAAATCCTTAAAACTTCGTTGTGTGGTTGTGAGTCTGAGTTCTGCCAAGCCTCGCCTTGTCAGATCCACCCAAATCAGATGTGGTCTGAAGCGATTCTCAAGGCCCATCTGCCTCTGCTTCATTCTCACCCAAGGCAGGCTGCTCCTGCAGCTGAACTCCCACGAGGCAATGTAGGTGGGGCAGGTGTAGCGGTCCAGCACGATGTAGGCCGACTCGGGGTCAGCCACGAAGTTAAACTCCCCGCACACTGTGGTGTTACCCCTGGCTGCACACACACACACACACACACACGAGCTGTTAATCCTTGCAGCGAAGGAACAACCACATGNATTCATTTTCAGTTACAACCCTCGTCATTCCCTTCTGAAAGAGCCAAGGTTGCTTACGTGGTGTCATTGTTATCAGGCAAGGCTAAGCTTTGGGGCACAGCAGCTTGGCAAAGGGACGCTTTGTTTTGTTATAATTATAAAAACTTTGCCACAGAACTTCGTAGGGTGTTCAGCCCGATCACACCCGAGCGTGAGGCAGCTCGTAGGTTGTTTTCTTTGAAGCAGGGTAGAGGGAGCGTCACCGACTATGTTATTGAGTTCCACACACTGGCTGCTGATAGTCTCTGGAACGAACCAGCATTAATAGACGCATTTTTTCTGGGGCTTAATGAGGAGATTAAGGACGAGTTGGCTACTCGGGATCGTCCTGTTGGCTTAAGAGAGTTAGAGGAGCTGGCGACCCGTATTGACATCCGGCTAACTGAACGTAAGCAGGAGAAGAGATGTAACTTGTCTTCCAGGAGCCGGACCATGGATTTCAGGCCATCCAGTTTCCAGGAGACCAGTACCCCTACCGGAGTAACTACTACGGAGGAACCCATGCAGATCGGACGAACCAAGTTATCAGTGGAGGAACGTTCACGACGACAGGCTGGAAACCTCTGTTTTTACTGTGGAGCCAAGGGACACGCTGTGAGAAATTGTCCGGTAAAAGACCAGGCTCAGTAGGATCCAGGAGAGTCCTGCTGAGCCCAGTAAGTAGAAACAATTTCTCCTCCATGTTTATTCTGCCCGCTGACCTATCTGTTCGGGGAATTAAAACCTCTACCAAGGTTTTCATTGACTCCGGAGCGGACTCTGAGTTTATCGACCTGACTTTTGCTAAGAGTCTAGGTATTGAGATAATTCCTTCACCTAGCGACCACAGAATTACGGCTCTGGATGGACATATTTTGGCTCAGGACAATTGCGAGACCAGGCCTGTTCAAATGTCAATTTGCGGAAATCACCATGAGTCAATCAAGTTTTTTGTGATTCATTCCCCTGATCTCCCTATCATTCTAGGAGCTACCTGGCTGAAAAAGCACAATCCCCAGATAGACTGGACACAACGGGAGATTACAGGATGGGCAGAGTCTTGTTCAGCGTCTTGTCTATTGGAGGCCGCCGTGGAGTCAAAACCAGTCAACAACAAACCTGAGAGTTTTCCAGACATCGCCAAGGTACCCCCGGAATATCTGGACCTTAAGGAGGTATTCAACAAGACAAAGGCCACCTCGTTACCTCCACACCGGCCTTATGACTGTCCTATTGACCTCCTTCCAGGTGCAGTTCCACCCCGTGGTTGCCTGTTTTCATTGTCTCGCCCAGAACATGAGGCTATGACCAAGTACATTAATGAGAGTCTTTAGGCAGGGATTATTAGACCATCTGTGTCTCCAGCAGGAGCAGGGGGGTTTTTTGTAAGCAAAAAGGACGGGTCCCTAAGACCATGTATCGACTATAGAGGGTTAAACAACATCACTATTAAAAACAAGTGCCCGTTACCGCTCATGTCATCCGCATTCGACCTTATTCAAGGGGCTAAGGTATTTACTAAATTAGATCTACGTAACGCCTATCATCTAGTTCGCATCAGAGAAGGCGATGAATGGAAAACAGCATTTAACACACCTTCTGGACATTACGAGTACCTAGTAATGCCTTTTGGACTCACCAACGCTCCCGCAGTTTTTCAGTCACTAGTCAATGACATTTTAAGGGACATGATCATGTTTGTTTACCTTGATGACATTCTCATTTTTTCGCAAGATCTTAAGACACATAGGGATCATGTCAGGAAAGTTCTGCTTAGACTTCTTCAAAATAAGTTGTTTGTTAAGGCGGAAAAGTGTGAGTTCCACCAGTCATCTACCTCGTTCTTAGGATTTAATATTTCCCCTGATCAGGTATCTATGGACCAGTCTAAGGTTACCGCTATAAGAGAATGGCCAGTTCCCTCCGATAGAAGTTTACAACGTTTCTTAGGGTTTGCAAATTTCTATCGGAAGTTTATCAAGGGATTTAGCCAGGTTGCAGCACCTCTCCACGCACTCACCTCCATCAAGTCCCAGTTTCTATGGAATCAGCAGGCTCAGCTAGCATTCAACAAATTAAGAGATCGCTTCACTCAGGCTCCCATTCTGCATTCTCCCGATGTAAACAAACCTTTCATCGTAGAGGTGGATGCTTCAAGTTCAGGGGTGGGTGCTGTACTAAGCCAGGTCTTGGAGGACAAACAGCTCCACCCCTGTGCTTACTTTTCCAAGAGATTATCTCCCGCAGAGCAAAATTATGATGTCGGTGAGAGAGAGTTGTTGGCCGTTAAATTGGCCTTGGAAGAGTGGAGGCATTGGCTGGAGGGAGCTCAAGAGCCATTCGTTATATGGACAGACCACAAGAATCTCGAGTACCTGAAGACGGCCAAAAGACTCAGCGCTCGTCAAGCCAGGTGGGCTCTGTTCTTTTCAAGGTTCAACTTTCATCTCACCTACAGGCCTGGCGAGAAAAATGTGAAGGCAGATGCACTTTCCAGGATTTACGAGAAGGAACATTCGGAGGAGAAGGACAACTCGGAGGAGTTCATCCTACCCCAGGTGGTACGTCTGTCTATCACCAGACTGGAGGAGGATCTTCGCCAGGCACTTCGGGAACATCCATCTCCCTCAACCTGTCCCTCTAATCGCATGTTTGTTCCTTCTGAGTTGAGAACAAGAGTATTAACGTTCTGTCATAATTCTAGGATTTTTTGCCACCCAGGTATCACCAAGACCTTGTCTGTGGTTAAGTCTCAGTTTTGGTGGGATTCTCTGAATAAGGACGTCCGGGAGTTTGTGTCCGCATGTCCCCAATGTGCTCAGGCCAAGGTATCCCGTCGTCGTCCAGTGGGCTTGCTTCGCCCACTTCCCATCCCTTCTCGTCCTTGGTCCCATATTGCAATGGACTTCATTACTGGGTTACCCGCTTCCTCAGGTTACACTGTTATTCTAACAATCATAGACCGCTTTTCGAAGATGGTGCATTTGGTGCCGCTTAACAAACTCCCGTCATCCAAGGAACTGGCCGGGATTATGGCCAGAGAGGTTTTCAGGCTCCACGGTCTACCTAAGGATATTGTTTCAGACCGTGGGCCTCAGTTTATTTCTAAGTTCTGGAGGGAGTTTTGTAACTTGTTGGACATCTCTATCAGTCTGTCCTCAGGTTTTCATCCCCAAACAGACGGACAGACGGAGCGGGCCAACCAGGAAGTCGAGACCAAGCTACGCCTGCTCTGCTCCACCGAACCTGCTAACTGGTCAAACAACTTACCTTGGGTGGAGCATTCCATGAACTGTCTTCCTTCTGCTGCTACAGGTCTCTCCCCATTCTACACAGTTTTTGGATACCAGCCCCCGATCTTCACGATCCAGGAGAGAGAGGCTGGGGTTCCTTCGGCGTTTGCTGCAGCTCACAGGTGTCGTC
>NC_051438.1:5810648-5831961 GCF_001649575.2 Kryptolebias marmoratus
TGTCCACAAAGGATCTTCCTCTCAAGGTGGATTCTCGCAAGCTCGCACCCAGGTTCATCGGTCCGTTCCCCATCACCAAAGTCATAAACCCAGTCGCCGTAAGACTTCAGCTACCCAAGAGGACCAGGTTCCATCCCACGTTTCATGTATCCAAGATCAAACCTCACCTAACATCTGGACTCAGTCCCTCCTCCGGACCCCCTCCACCCGCCCGGTTCATCGATGGCGGTCCCGCCTACACCAAATCCACTATCTGGTCGACTGGGAGGGATTGTGGAACTCAAAAAAAAAAAATATATATATATATATGTGTACATACAAATATGCATATTTGTGTGTGTCTTAGTACAGCCTGTAATTTTAGTCAGAGTAGATGGTTGTAAGTTCTAAGCACCCTCTGTGGAGCTGGTTAGTGATGAACACACACACACACACACACACATCATTAATGACTAATAGGTTTTCTGAAATTTAGCTCATTAATTAATAACAAGAGGTACACAATAAACCCACATTCACACTGTCATCCAACACACACACACCTACCACCCCTTCCAATCTCCAATTATTAATTAGTGAAAGTGAAATCTATGAATTACTTGCTCCATTATGTACTTTAGTAGCTTCAATTTGCATTGTGGCCTGTTTCTCCCTGGCCACCAGATTAAAGTGGCTATTTGAAATCAATTTCTCTAATAACAGATCTTAACGAGCTCATCAATTAAGGCTTCGTTAATGGCTTGTTACCATCCGCTTTGTGTATGTGTGTAAATAAGTGTGTGTGGCCATGTCTTCCTGCGTTACGAAGCTGATACACCCCATACATACATCACTGTGATTGGTCTGAAAAGGCGGGTCTGCAAGTTATTGATAGGAGGTGACATGATGGGGGTTGGGGGGGCGGGCTAACTTTCTGTTAACCTAACTGGAACCTTAAAGAGTACTGACACACACAGACTGATTTGGGCAGAGGGTGGAGGCGTGCCCTGGTCTTCAGGAACTTATTTGAAAGAGTCTTTATTTAAATGAATGTTATAATAGTTCACAGCATTGAGGCACTGATTTCAATAAGTTAGGATGCTCACTGGGGCATTTTCCATGCTAGGAACACCATTAGGACTCCTCATAGACACACACACATACTCAGTTATGAGCCTGTGACCCCCACTCTGACCCTTCTATTCTCTGAAAGCCGCATAGTCACACCCTTTCTGAATATAAGTGTTATATATGCATGAGTTAACCTAACTCCTCACAGTAATGAGCAGTTTAGTCATTTAACCTCTGCTGCTGCGGGTCTTTTCTTTAAGCACTAATGAAAGAGGCTGCAGCTTGCACTCCCTTTAGATACTGAGGCCAGGCTGAGCTATTGCTCTGCTGGAGCAGATTAAATTAGATCAACAAAGCCAACAAGAAGCGTGTGCCACCAGCACATCTGTTTTCATAGGATGCTTCTGGCAAGCCTGTGTAGCCAGAATCTCTTCTGCTTACATAACCTAGTCATTACTAGGGCCAAAGTGTAAGATGTACACCTATCCCTGTGATCATCTGCTGAAAAGGTTATTAAATGACAAAAAAAAAATTGTAAGTAGAAAACACAGGTTTTGGGAGAATCTTAGACGAGGCAAAATATTTTTGTCTGTATTTTGATATGTTCAAAATGTGGATGTTCTCACCACCTAGAGGTACAGCATGGGCATGGACGGCTGGTATAGGTGGGCTAGTAGGGCCAAGCCCTCCCTGGTGTTTACAATAAAAATGTTAAAATACCTATTGCCTATTTTGGCTTCCCAAAAGATAAAAACCTTCCTTAGATTTGGATCCATAAATTCCAAAGTGGGAATTACTATTGTGGGATCTAAAGGCAGTTCTTACACCGAAATAAATGAGTGCCACTCTCTCTCTCCTCAGTGCCAGAACACGGGGGACTCTTTAATTGTCACATCTTATCGCCATCACAAAATCCACAAGAATCCCGAAGTATCTTTGAAACTGGGCGTATTTAAACAGATGAAATGTACTGGTGTCTATTACATATTTCTGACCAGTTCGTGATTGGTCAGAAGTTTACATAACTCCTACGACACTGAGTCTGGCTCAACTCATCCTCAAAATAGACCCAGTGTGTTTCCTGTGTTCCAGGAAACGTCTTGTTATCACAACCACTGTTCTGTGAAGTTCTGGCAAAAATAACAGGACATTCTTGATATTTGAACAGAGCTCCTCTTCCATATTTGGTGAACTCTGCAACAGCTCTGCACTCTCCTCCACACTATCAGAATGCAGGTTCGGATCACTTCAAAGAGAAGCACTGCTCTGACCCTTGTTAATGCGGTGGACTGGCTTCATGGCAAAAAACAGGACCTTTTACCAGCAGCAGTCGCAACAACTTTTACTTTTAAAAGAAAGGCAAATGGAGAGGAGGACATCTCCACAAGGAAGGAGACGAGAAACAGGAAGTTTTACTTTAAACATGACGTAAACGCACGCTGTCATTAAAAGGTCTGAGCTGCTTTCAGGCAGACAGCCTGAGATCAGTTTGTGATTCAGAGTAGTTTGTTATTGATGGAAAAATATAAACAATCCATGTGTGATTAAACAACTGTCATAGTCTGAAACTGCTATTGATTAGTTTACTCTGGTGTGATCTACTTGCAAGCGAGCTCACATTTCTTATGAGTTAGCATCTGGTTAGCATTGCGTTAGCTTTGAGTTAGCAATGTTAGCTCTCTCCTGCCGTCTTTATGTTGATTTGCAGTTTTGTGTGCTGATTTCATGACAATGATTTGGGGGTAATCGGTTCTCACTGTTCTACGTTCCTAAGTCAGTCGTTATGCGTGTTGTTTTGTCGGTCATGACGGTCCTGGTGATCATCAGAATCTGAATCTGAAGAGTTTTCATCTGATTCTGCAGATTCAGCTGCTGATTTGGGTTCATACTGGTATGGCTGTAGCTACATTACTCTCACAAAGTCTTCCGGCATTTCTTTGTATTCAAAAAAGGCTTCTTCTTCCATTTCCATTAGTAAACAACCAGACAGTAGCAGTGTTCTTGGCTGGCCAGTGCACAGTGCATGTCATTAACCCAGAACGGTAACTAACGGCCCACAAATCACCCACTTTGAAATTATTGACTAAAATGCTAAAAACAAGTTATTTAGGTATTAGGTCAGAAAAATGGATCCCTGAAATGTTGTGTGGATGTGTTTGACTAAATAACATTCATGAAATGTCAAGTTTTGGAGATTTGATTTCAGTTCACCTTTAAAGTTTTGAAACTATTCTGTGTCTCGAGGAGGTTCTGTCAACCCATTTGGTCATTCAGAAAGAAAAAGCAGGCCTCGTCCCGTGCTGAGCTTGGTTTAGGTGGGAAACAGCTGATCTGGACTGAGAATATTGTCAGACTGTAATGAACAATGCACAGGATCCAAAATTTCAACCAGACACAAAGGATGTTTAAAAGAGTTTATTTCAAGAATTAAACTGGTGGGAATCAGGATGTGTTTGGAAGCACAAACGGGTAAATCTGAGGAGGGAGAAAGAGAGTTAGTGGCTATGAAAGGGTCAGAGAACTTAAACCCAGAAAAGAAGGCACTAATCTCTTCGGGATCTAAGTGGAAGCTTTGAGTCACTTGGTGTGTTTCTTGGTGGTAATCTGGATTTTGGAAGTCCAACAGATTGAATTTGTCTCCTCTTCCAGTGTGCCTTTATACAGCCAGCATGCTGTGACAAAAAGAATTCCTCTCCAGAGAGTCGGCAGGGAGCAGTTGGTGGGAGTAGGGACATCACCGGAAGACAGAAGCTTGGAGCCGACTTTCTGCAGTGCTTGGCTCTTTGCAGATCCTTCAGGAATTAATTCAGAACTAAAAGGGTTCGCCAAAAAACAGGCAATGATCATACATGGAAAAACAGATTTAGGATAACTTATCCAGAGGGCTGTCAAAACATGAAGGACGAGAAAATGGAAAAAAGGTTGATGTCCAGAAATCAAAGGCATGGTAAAAGTCAAGCAGGTCGAAATAAGTTTTCTCCATAGGGTAGCTGAGCTCCCTGCCATCTCAGTTCACATCTCCGTACCACCCTTCGAGATAGGGTAAGAAGTTCAGTTATTCGGGAGAGAATTAGAGTAGAGACACTGCTTCTCCACATCGGGAGGAACCAGTTGAGGTGGTTCGGGCATCTGGTAAGGATGCCCCCCGGATGCCTCCCTAGGGAGGTGGTTCTCTGTATGTCCAACTAGAGGAGACCCCATGGAAGACCCAGGACACACTGGAGAGATCATGTTTCTATGCTGCTTTGGGAAGGTCTTGGAATGCTACCGAAAGAGCTGGTAGAGGTGGCTGTGGAAAGAGATGTCTGGGCCTCCCTTCTCAAGATTCATCCAACTTTGGAACAAGTGGCAGATAATAGATAGATGAGTGGATGTAGACTCATTCCAGCCCTTCACCAGGTAAACCATTCAAACTCCAGTAATATCTGTCTTCTTATCTGGAAATTAAACTGTTAATCTCTTTCCAATCCTGTTAGTCAAGAATTGTTAAAGGAAAGGGACTTGTGTCTGTCAGCTTCTTTTCAGGATTCAGGATGTACCTAAACTAAAGACTTGTTTGCTGATTCTCTAAAATGAAAGGCAGCATTTGGATATGATTTAAGTTTAGCAGATATATCATTGTGTAAAGTGCAGCTCGTTAATAAACATTTAGGGGTGTGATGATGTGATTTTCCAGCAGAAAAAGAGGAAGACTCAGCCATGTCTCTGCTTTCATCAGCTGCCTGTTTATCAGCAAACGTGTACTTTAGTGATTGATACGGGCACAACTAATTATGACACCTCAGTTCACTCATTAGGCTACACAGCTACAAATGATTAATTGATTTATCACATTTTCCCCAGGCTCCATTTATAATCTCATGCTGAAATGAGTTCAGGGAAGGAGGGGGAGGAAAAGGGCGGATGCAGGCTGTGGAGGAGACTGGGAGAAGGGTGGAAGCAGAGGATGGTGGAAGGAGGGGAGGTTGCAAGGTGGTGGGAAGATTTTAAAGGTGGAGTGGAGGTTAAGCAATATTAATGTACTCCAACTGGTGCTTTAAAAAATTAATGCACTGCCAGCTTAAAGAGAAGTTCTCCAATTCATATGGTAGCCTGATGCAACATGGCTGTCTCTGGAACTCTAAAACTGAAGGTTCAGGAGAAATAAATTAATCCCAGCATTAGAAATCTAAGTTCTTCTATATCTGTTGGAAAATTTTATTTGAAAGAAATTATGTGGACCAGAGATTCCAACATCAGGCTTAATACTTTATCAGCAAAATCAGGCACATCAGAAGAAATGAATTAAACATCTGTCATAACAGAGGGCAGCAAATAAACTCTTTAGAGCTGACACTAAAATGTTTATATGGATCAAGGCATCAGGAAAACAAGTAAGGAGACTAGCAAGGGGCAAAAAAAAAAAACACAGGTGAGGATAACATTCTCAGGCAATTCAAAACATGGCCATAATGATCACCAAAGGTGAAGGTTCAGTGGTCTGAGCAGATCTTAATAATATAGTGTGAATGAAAATGACTGGACACAGCTGTGCACAGCTGGCAGGAAGTGAGTTGGCAGTGCAACTCAGCTGCTCAGCTTGCCCACAGCTCCATCTGGAGGGGAATAAAAAAAGAGGGAAAGAGAGGAGAGAGAACCTGGAACAGGCAGGATTCCAAACAACATCAGGCAGAAAAAGAAAGACCATCCATTCATTTTCCTGCGTTTGCTCCTAGTGGACCACAGGGGCAACAGGTCCAAGAGAAAAACCCAGACCTCTCGTTCTCCTGAGACACTCTCCTCCTGGGGATCCCAAGTTGTTCTAAGACCAGAGAAGATGCATAACCCATGCAAAGAGATCTGGGTCTGCCCCTGGGTCTCCTCCCAGTGGGTTATGCTTGGAAGAGCTCCCAAACTACTTCAGCTGACTCTTTTTGATAAAGAGCAGTGGCAGTGTGAACCCCCTGTAGTTCCTTAACAGTAAATTGAAAACAAGAAGAATTCAGGGGCAGATTCAGGTCTATAAATTCAACAATGTGACAACATACATACATTTTGGGGATTTCCTCATATTTACAGCTTTAAACCAATGACTTTTTTTGGTTTTCAATCTGTTTTTTTTTTTGACAAATGACGAGTGAGGAAACTAATGAACAAAAATAGCAGTTCATAGAGGTCCATTTGTGTGTAGACAAGTGTTGTCTTATTTTAAAACTGGACCAGGGTTTTGACTCAGGAGAGGTAAGACATGCAGACATGGGATATTGTTGATGTAGTTCTGTGAGAGGTGTCCTGAAGTCATCCCTGTTGCTCCCCCCAGCACGATGCCAGGAGGAACATTAGTGTTTCTCTTCAACACTGACAGAACTGGTCCGCTCCCCTCAATGCTGCTCCTGATGATCATCTGCTGTGATCCAGAACTGAGATTCATCTCTGAACATGATATGACTCTACTTGTTATTAATCCATGCCTTTTGATTTAGTCTCTGCTCTGGTATTAACAGCAACCTGCACATTTGGTGTTGAACTTGTAGTCTGGCTAATACCCATCCTCAAGATAGGATGTGAAATAACATAGGGGTGGTAATAACTCCAATACGTAGGGCCCTGGAAAATTCTTCTTTTTTCCCCCAGATTACATTTTTCATTTTTATATTTCTGAATTCCATTTTTTATGATGCAACCACATTTTCACCTATAAAATATATTATATGATGAATAAATAAATTTCCAACAAACTATCCACAGTTTCAATAATTCTGACAAATTTCAGTAAAGTCCCTAAAAATCTTTCTGTAAATATAGATATACATGTTATTGGGAAAAGAAAGTTCCTCATACATTTTTATGTGACTATAATGAAGCAGTTCTTTTTGTAAAAAAAAAACAACAAAAAAACTGTTTAATATATAAATCTAAATATAAGGAATATAGGATGTGTACATCTACCAAGAGCAGGCCGTCCTCATAAACTGAGTGACTGTGAAGAAGGAGACCACCAAGACACCTGTGAGCTCTCAGAAGGAGGTCCAAGCTTCAGCAGCTGATGGGAGAAGACTGAGCTACAGCAACTGTTTATCGGGGTCTTCACCAGTCTGAGCTTTATTAGAAAGTGGCAAAGAGACACTGTTGAAGAAAACTCAGATTAAATCTTGACAGTTCTCTAAACAATCTAGACAAACTCTAGTCATGAATACTTTTATAGGCATTGTATATGCCAACAGAACTTACTAAAAAGTTTTTAATGGATTTTGTTTTGCTATAAACTGTGCTTAGTGTTAAATGTTGTAACTTCTGGATGCCTGCAGCAGACTTTTTTAGCCTTGGCTCAATTAAAAGCCCCCCTCCATTCCTCTCTTTCTCCCATCACAGTTGTAGACAAGATGCTAGTCTGCAGTGGCGAAAAGAATAACACTTCAATTGTTAAGAAAAATCCACACTTAAACAAATTCCATGACATTCTGTGTTTTACGATAAATTACATCTTTAACATCCACTTATACAATCCTGTCCACATTTTCTGCATCACTGAAATCCCAGGATCCTAAAGACCTGTGTCCAGATGGCATGAGCCTCTACCTATCATCCGAATAACAAAAGGAACTATGGATTTGGTCAACTGGTCTCTGAACGCAATCGACACTATTTTTTCCACGTTGAGATTGGAGCGAGGGGAACGCAGCTGTCCCAGTGGAATGGTGGCTGCCGGACGGGTTACTGGTTCCTGGGGCTGGAACCTCTTCTGTTTGGCTCCTCTTTCCATTGAAGATGTTGAAGATCTATACATATTTGGTTTTATGATAACTGGATTCCTGCTGTTTGGCTGTGGAGGTATCCTGGCTTATCGGAAATTGAAAGCGGTCCTGACAGCGGTTCGGGCCTGTGAGAAGCTGTCGGGAACCATGGATGGCATCTCCCGTACTGGGAACACACAGACTCAGATGTTGGGGGAGATAAGCCGCAAACTGGACGTGATTCTGACGAGAATTGCTGTTCAGCAGCGTGCCCGTGAGGAGTAGATTACACCCGGGTGAAGTTCCAGACGGAGAGAGGCGAGGAGGACATGAAATTCGGATCATTCGGCTTTTTTTTTCTTCGCCACCACAGAGACACAGTTAAGGACTCAAAGCAACAGTTACCCTAGGTTGCTTGCTTCCAAAATAATTATGTTTATCTTTCGGATTCCCAGCTGTTCGACCTTGGTTGTCGGCAGTAATCTAAACTTCCCGGGATGATACGTCAATAAAAAGGCCTGACTCACCCACTCCCTCCCCGTATCATCCGTGGATGGACCAGCCGAAGGCCAAGGGGACGGTGACAGAGAACTGAACTCTGATGAACTGAGCTTGGATGATAACAGCTGGTTTTGGACTTTGAAGGCCTCGGATTGGTTCCAGCTCGGAGTATGATCCCTGTAATATCACCGGCTCCGCTGCATCCTACCCCAGCACCATGTGTTTTTTACCCAAGCCCCCCACCCTCCTGCCTACTTGCACTGAGCGAGCAGTTTTTTTAAGCGTATGCTCCTGTGTTTCTGAGTAAACATAGGGTCAAAGTTCTTTTTTTTAGCTCATCCTTCCTATTGTGTCTTTCTCTTCCAAACTGCAAAAGGTAGCGCGAGTGTCTTGCGAATGACCTGAACTCCTGTTCAACCCATGTCTGTAACGTATGTCCTTCTCCTGAACAGAGTGTTCTTAACTGTAATTTCGTTCTGCACTGCATTTCTGATGTTGTGTGTGAATGACAATAAAGCTGATTCATTCATCTTTAACATCCACTTATACAATCCTGTCCACATTTTCTGCATCACTGAAATCCCAGGATCCTAAAGACCTGTGTCCAGATGGCATGAGCAATGTTATGGCGTTCTGTAATGCTTGGTATACAATATGCTGATCCTCCTATCATATGGTCTGTCTTGTGTGACCAGAACATTCATAGTTTGTGTGGGTGCCCTCGTGTACCCAGTGGTTCTACCTGTAACATTTGTACACTCCACAAGCCCGACATTTCTATTATCCAACCACCCAGCGTCAAAAGAACCCACAATATGACCAGTATCAGACTGCAACAAGCTGGCAATGCTATTTAATGGGTCTACAATTCATCTTCTAAATCTGCAGTCCATCCTCTGAGTCTTTGACCCATTCTTTGAGAATGCAGTCCTTCTTTTTAATCTACAACCCATCCTCTGAGTCTTAAATCCATCCTCTTAGACTGTGATCTTTCCACTCAATCTGCAATCAAACTTGTGAGTCTACAACCCATCCTCTGAGTATGTGATCCATCCTGAGACTGTGATCCAACTTTAGAGTCTACAATTTGTACTCAGTCTGCCCTTTGTCCTCTGATTCAGCAGTCCATCCTCTCTGAGTCTTTGATGCATGCTATGAGTCAACAATCTAACCTTTGAGTCCACGATTAACCCTCTAATTCTGCGATTCATCAGAAGTCTACAGTCCATTCCGAGTCATAACCCACCCTCTGAGTTTTCAATCCTTCTTTTGAAGATGCCATTCATTCCTTGTGCCTGTAATCCTAATTCTGAGTCTGTGATTATCCTCTGACTTTTCAGACTTTCATGTGACTCTGCAATCCACCCTCTGAGGCTACAATGCACCCTCTGAGATCTATCCTCTTAGTCCACAGTTGAGCCTCTGAGTCTGTGATCCAATCTATGAATGTACAGTTTGTCTTCTTAGTCTATGAGAGGAGTATCAAAGACTCAGACAAAGTATTAGAAATTTGGGTTGGATCACTGACACTGAGGGTGTAAACTCAACGGACGGTTTGTAGACCCAGAGGTTGGATCACAGACTCAAAAGGTTGTAAACTCAGAACAAAAATCCTAAACTCAGAGAACAGATGAACTGCAGACTCTGAGTCTGAAATCACCCTCCAACTCCTGATTGCATCACCTGAAGACATTTAGACCACTTCTCAAAGCCATCACCACAACCTTGGGAGACCTTGGACAAAACGCTGACCCACTGGCCATCAGCAGGCTTTTGAGCTTCAACTTGCCTTCTCCTTGTGGTTATGCTAAGGTCCAATCAACCTTTCTGAAGTCACTCAGAAAGACAGAGTGACAGCTGGCCACACAGCCTCAATCTAGTAAGGGGTCCTCAAAGTCTTCCCTTCTGGTCATGAGAAAAGCAAGGTTTGACCTGACTATTACATGTTGAATTGATGCACTTTAATAAACAAATGCATTTTGAATCTGGTCCTTGCTAAAAATAATCCCCAAATCTGGCAGAATTATGAACATTCTCCTTACCTAAATTCCAAAGTAAAAATGCTTATCAAATTGTTTCAATTGTCCAAATTCTTACATGTGTAAAATCCAAAACTTCATTCCGGATTTTAAAATTCCTTATCATAAGATTATCATATATTCAGTCATTTATAATCAAAGTTTTCTCTCAGATCATAAAGGTTAAGTTTTGCTGCAGTTTTACCCTTGTTAATCATTGTGAAGTGATTGAAAATATTTAAATAAGAATCAAATAATTCAGAGTAATTACTTAAAGTCAAAACTCAAAATATTGTTTCCAAATTCTCAGTTGTTGAGATCTGAAAAATAATAGGGATAAATAAATAAAAGTAATCTAAACAGTATTGATTTTCCATAGGTTACAGTTCTATCTGTTATCTATCTGTTACTGATAAATTAACTATAGCTGGTCCCCCCTTTTAATTAGCTTAAACAGTAGTAATGTAATTGTATCCTTAAAGCATCTGCTACATCAAACAAAAAAGATTAGCTTTAAACAAAGGAGTTCTCAATTTTCAGCTTTCTAAAACTTCCAATACAGGATTAAGCCCTGTATCAAGTCATTTTCATTCAAATTCACAACTTCATGTGTGCCCTAAAGACCCTCAGGTGGGAAGGGATTGAGATTAATCAACATGTGAACTTATCAGCATAAACAGAGCATCTCATGCAGTTTAAAGCTTGGAGCTGTCAGAATTCTGATTTGTTTTGTTTTCCACACAGCGCTTATTTTTAGTATGTGTTTGAGAGGGTGATTTCACCCTTGGCCAGTGCTCCCTACTAACAACTACTAGCACAGCTGTCTTCTATGACTCCTGATTATCACCAAGCTTTTTAAATCTGAGTTAAACCACTATTTTTTGATTGATCATTAAGTCACACAAATCCTTTGTGTGCTCCTGGAACTCATTGTTAGTCCTCTGTGGCACTCTGAAAAAGCCTTTGTGTGCTCCTCAGACTCCTTGACTAGCCATCAAGATCCTTCTGTGATCACCTTCTTTCTGAATTACCTCTGAATACAAGTGAGCAGAAGTCAGTTAAGCTTTCCTACCCACTCGGCCTCACACCTCATCCAAAGAGCTGCAGTTATCACCACTGGACTATAGGAATCCTCTACCTTCCCCTCGGAACCCTGCAGGACAACAAACCAAGTAAGGACCAAAACAAACTACATTCAACTTTGTGCCCCTCTATGAACTTTCTAACCCTTGCTCCGTTCCCTCTTGCAGGTTAAAACCTTCACAGTTTTTGATTTACTTCACAATAAAACTTTTCCTTATTCACTTATTGTTTCCATTTTTAGATTCTTTAAACCCTTTTTTTAAACCCTGTAGTAAAATACATATAATATATTATCACAGAATGACCCAATCACAGCCAAAATCAGGGTTCTGTTGATGCTGAAAGTTATCACCATCATTTCAGTTCACACAGAATAACCATAGGCTGCCATGAATCTATTCTTAATAGACTCAATGAACAGCAGCAAGCAATTGACCAATATTTGGAACATCTGGGTAACATTCTGATAAATTAAGACCAAAAGGTAACTGCTCTACAACCCTCTTTCCAGTTCACTGTCCTTCCATAACTTCTATAATTTTATTCTCCTAGTTGGGACAGGTTGGAACAAGACAGCACTGTTTTTGTCAGTTCTCTGTCCGAACAATTAAGAAATAAAGTGAATAACTATTCATATTACAACAGATTAAAAGAAAGAAACTGACAGAGAAACTACACATCCCAATAGGTTCCCACTTCTGTATCTGTGTCAAATGTCATCCCTACTATCCATCAACTCCCATCCTTCTCCGCCAGTTTAATCCAAAACAGAGCTAATGCAGATTGGTTGGATTAATTTAACATCAGAGTAATGATAGCATCAAGTGAGTTCTAAACTTTTTGACTGTTGTAGAAAATCTGGCCATTTCACTGTCTTTTGCCCAAACTTTTTAAATGGAAATGCTCACCAGTAACTCTTGGGATACTGGTAGTGGGCCAGTCCACATGTTCATCTGTTCCCCTTTTGCTTTTGCTTTTTGTCATCTGTGAAAATAACCTCAGTTTCCCACTTCAGGCAATTTTTGATTGTGAAGAAGAACAAAATCTCAATAATACGGAACTTGCAAGAAAATTTCAAACACCTACTAAACCCCTTTCTAAGCCCCTGACAGTTCAAGTACTCAGTGTACAAGCTTTGATGACCATCACCCACCAGACCTACCCCATCCAGCTTCATGTCTCCTGAAACCCTCATGAGAAAGGTGAGTTCTTTGTTTTCTCTTCTCCCCTCTCATCTATGGTTCTAGGGTTCCCCTGGATAGCAAAATATAATATAATGTTATAAATGAAGACCATTATTATAGACTGAGTTTGGCCGTAACTTTTTCTCATCCACCCAGTCCTTCTGTGGAAATGTGTGACACCTCAAATGTTACTGTAATATATCATGCTCATCTTCCTGTTTGTTTTACTGGACTGCTGTCTGTTATCTGTGTTGAGTTTGACTGTGTTCTCATTGTGGTGATTTTAACTTTCATGTTGATGATACACAGAACAGAGGGGCTAAAGACCTGTGTCGGGTTCTTGACAGTTTTGGGCTGACTCAGCATGTGAAAGACCTTAACATCTCCAAGGTCATTGTGATAGATGTTGGATCATTCATATGTTTTTTTAAGAGTTCCCTTGGTGTGCACACAGTTGGTCAGACAGAAGGTGTCACAAAGAGGTATATCACTGAAAACACCAGTGATCAGTTCATCCAGGCTTTTGAATATATGGTTGTCACGACTGTAGACAGACTTGGAAAGGAAGGACTCAAGCATTGGAGTCCTTCCTTTCAGGCCTTGCACTTAACACTGTAACCCAACACCCAAAAAAAAACTAAAATACCAAGGGTGGGTGGTGGGGGGAAAACAAAAAGATGGAGGGACTTTCACCAGAAAAAGTCTGCAAGGCAAACAAAAACCAAGTTAGTGTCACAAGAAAATAGTTTAGAAAACAGTGTACTGCTCTGCCCCATGAATGTCTAGGAAAACTCCTGGCCAGTCAGGACAACTGAGGTGGTGGTCCAGGAATTCCCTAGACCTGGTGCCTTCCTGACGTAGGAGACTTGCGTTCTGGTGGCTGGACTACACACAGGGAACTTAGTTGGCTGGCTGGACTGGAACAAGGAAAGGTGCCACAGGAGACGTGACTGGCCGGATCTCTTTCAGCTACGGAGACCCAAACCGCCAGAGACCCAGAGGCAGCAAAGCTTCAGCCCAGACACCGCTGTTTGTCCTGACTGACTCACCTGAGGCTTGCTAGAACATTGAAAGGGTTCTTAGGCTCAGGAGGCACCGGCATGTTGAAAGGGTTTTCAGGCTTAGGGGACACTGGCTGCTTGGGGGGACGTCAGCTGCTGCTTGGATTCAGAAGGGACAATGCAGGGTCTGTCCCAGCCATAAAACACTAGACAAACTCTTTAACCTTGTATAGGTTCTTGAGTAACCAGATTACATGTTTTGTAGACTTGGAGGAGGCAGTCAGAAAAGGGTGGACGGCTCTCTTCGGATTGGGAGTGAAGTGCTGCCTCAAGTGGAGGAGTTTCAGTATGTTGGGGTTTCATTCACAAGTTAGCGAATAATAGAGCACAAGATCAACAGAAGGATCAGTGCAACTTTCACAGTACTGCATACTCTGTGCTGATTTGTTGTGGTAAAGTAGGAGCTAAGATGTAAGGCATAGCTCTCTGTTTACCAGTCAAATAACATTCCTACTCTCACTTATGGTTGCAAACTCTGATGAATGAAAAAAGGTTATTGCAGATATGGGCGATTCAATGTAGTTTTCTCCAAAGTGTAGCTGGGCTCTCTCTTCAAGATAGGGTGAGAAGTTTTCTGCTCCTCCACATTGAGAGGAGCCAGTTGAGGCAGTTCAAGCATCGGGTAAGGATGATACCTGAACCCCTTCCTAGGAAGATGTTACAGGTATGTCAAACTGGGAGGAGATCCTTGGGAAGACCCATGTCATGCTGTAGAAACTATATCACTTGGGTGGCCTGGGAACACCTTGGAATCCTCCTGGAACAGTTGGAAGACGTGGCTGTAGAAAGAAATGTCTGGGCGTCCCTGCTCAAGCTGCTGCCCCTGTGACCTGACCTGACCTGACAAGTGGCAGAAAATGGATAGATGAATGGATGGATTTCAAGAGCTGACAATTAAAGGACGACCCCGAAAAGATCTAAGCAGTTTCAGAGTGGTCTACCTCTACAACTAGAAGACAGCTCCAACATTTTCTTGGCTTTGGTAATTTCTACAGGAGATTCATTTAAAACAACAGCTAAACTGCTGCTCCCCTGATCAAGCTCACCTCCATCCACCAAACCTTCATTTGGGCTTCAGAAGCCAAACGTGCCTTCCAGAAGCTCAACAAACTATTCACTTCTGTGCTGATTTACCTGGAACCAAAGAAGCACTTTGGGGTGGAAGGGGGTGCCTCAGACATTGGTGTGGGAGCAGTCCTCATCCAGTGAATGAAATCAGATGGCAAACCTCATCAGTCTGTGTTCTTCTAAATTGGCCTCACCTGAAAGAAACTATAGCGTAGGGAACTAAGAACTGCTTGCCATTAAGATGGCCCTGGAAGAATGGCGACAATGGCTGTAAAAAGCAAATTTCCTTTTCATTGTTTGGACTGACCACAACAACCTTGGCTACTTTCAATTTGCAAAGTAACTAAATTTTAGACAAGCTCAATGGTCCGTTTTCTTTGCCTCGATCCAGTTCTCAATCACCTATCACCCTGGTTCTTGTAATGTCTAACCTGATGCACTCTCCCAAAGGTTCTCCACTTCAGATGAACAAATGTCCTCCAAGAACATCTTGGGAAGATCATTTTTGGATTTTTTCAACTCAATATTTGAACCTTGTGGTAAAATATAAATAATTATGACAGCAACTCCACACTCTCTAGTGTTGAACTGATAAAGCTTCCTGGATCGGAAGCAAAACATCTTCAACTGCAAAAGTCTAGTTGCTAAGCTTGTTTTTTTTTTGTTAACTTATTTTAACATTCTTGAAAATCATGTAAAACTTTGTATCTACCTGTAAATATGATGTTTTTAATAAGATAACTTTTAGAATGATGTTTTTATATAATTCTATGAAATGATCATTGTTGCTTTTATCCACTGTTAATTATCTTGTGTTTTATATTTAAGGGCGAACGTAAAAAACATTCAAAAATCTTCAAATTACACAAGTGATCTTCAGATTTTACTTCTTTATTTATTTATTTTACTTCTGCACTTAATTAAAACTAAGAATCCAGTATCAAAACTGGGATTGCTGCAATCTGCATCTCAAAGATAGTAGTATAGTGTTCTAATCAACATATTGCAACTTTGACCAAGATCACTGTTTTGTAGCTTCAACTAAAGAAGAGAAAATGGAAATTACATTGTAAATTTACTAATTCAGCCTTTTTTTTACATTTGGCTACAAAACTCAGTTGAGCTCAACTTGTTTGGTGCTTTTGTCAGATCTTAATAACTAAACATCAGTGAAGCACTGAACCTGTCTTGATGGAGAGAAAAGAAGGAAGTTTACTGGATGGAGAAAGAGGAGGTCTATCAGGAGAAGGAGTAATGAGATGGTGAAGCACTGCTACCTAACAATAGCTGCTGTGTGTCACTGCTTAGCCTGCTGCTCTCCCCCTATTTGTCATAATCACAGCCAGTTTTCTCATTAGTGGAAACCATTAGCCTAAAGCTTTATCTGGCTCTTATCGGCCCTACCAAGAGCACATTACTAAGCTCCATACTCACACATCATAAAAACTTAAAAACACAAAGAGCTGTGCAGCCCAACAGAACTAACACACACAGCGTCACAGTCCTGGATCTAGGAAGGGGGTCAGAGACTGCACACATTAAAGTGAGCAACTCCTGCAGTGCCAGCACCAGTTACAAAGCACACCAATCCTAATCTGGCTCCATTAGCCACGTTTGTCCCTCCTCAGTTGCCGGGCTTTGTTCAGCTGTCAGGATGACCAATGATGTCGCAGCGCTGCTTGATTTATGGCAGCGACCCTAAGATCACATCTGATGGGAGCGTCAGGCCAAACGACCAAACACACCCCTAGCAGCCCATTATGGTCTATTTATCTAGCTGGACATCTAATGGGAGAGAGAGCTTCTCTTCCACTCCGACACTGTGATGCTATCGCTGAAGGCTTAGTTAAGACTTGGACTGTTTGACGAGGGCTATCGGGGGTGGTGCAGGTTAATAACTGGAATAGCTGTTAACTTCTGAAACAGATGATAAGGAATTAGACTTGAATGAGACTGGTGGAGCCTCCTCTGCTTTGAAAACACCACTGTGTGCTCAGAGATATGTGCAATCATGTCGTCAATCATTCTCTTAAAGCCTGTGTGTCCAACAAGCTGCTTTTAAATGAATACATCCACAATGAATGATAGTTGATTATAAAATCTATATTTGAAGTATTCAATTGGAATTATTATTAGTTTCTATCATTAGGAAAGCAATCAGCATCAAAGTAAATTGGCTCTACAGGAGACTCTAATAAGCACCTTGGTAATCAGCCCAAGAGGTGAGATGAGCTCTTGGCCACTTCCACCCGTGAAGGATGCTGGACCTGATGGTGTTCCTGGGACAGTGTTAAAACACTGTTCAGGTCAGTTAACTGCTGGCTTCACCAACATTTAACATATTGCTGAAAAAGGCCACTGTGTCCCAAACCTGCCTCAAGTGGGAGCTGATCAATTTCCACCAAATCGTACTGCCAGTTTGTACCCAGCAGATGTCATTTCATACCAGCTGAACATAAAACAATAACCATTTTGCACCCATTTATGTCCCGTATCATGAAGCCATGAATGCATACAACCATGCATTCTCTTGTGCACACAGAGGCACCAGTTCTAATCATCTATATGTAATCACTCACGGTGCGTAAAATGCATGTCAGGCACAGACTCTAACAGTGCAGATGTGGTGAAGCTGATGATGCTTGTATGAAATACAGAAATACTGCAACCTAACCCGGTTACATTTTTATGCACATACATTAAAGTGTTCGATTATTTCATGAATTTAATGCTTGAATTTAGTGAAACTGCATTTAAAAAATCTAACTTGAGATCTGGGATTATTAAGAAAACATCTGGGGCTAAGAGCCACAAATGTCTAGGCCTGACCACATCAATAAAAATATGAAAACTGGTCCAAATCTATGATGATTTTTGTATGACTTATTTTGCTGATTTTTGGACAATTTTAATACAAATTGCTATCAAGTACATATTGACCTAAAGCTGTCTCAAGTCAGCCACCATCATCCCTATTTCCAAACTGGCATTAGCCCAGACTTTCTGTGACTGTTGTCCATTGCCCTCACTCCAGCTGTTAAAATGTGCTAAGAGCAGCTCTTCTTAGACACCTAAAAAACATTGTCTGCCCCAACCCCACCCCCTGCCCCTTTCCTAGAGGAACAAAAGTTTACCTGCAGCACTAACAAGTCAACTGTGGATGAGTTGATTTCTTCATTGCATCACACCTGGAGCAGAAGGACAAGTTATGTCCAAATGCAGTTCACTGTAAGGTACCAAAGCCCCACTCCTTCATATATGGTATCATTGAAAAGCCCTAGATGTCCTTTGCAGACAGCAAAAGGAGTTAAGTCAGTAATATGTAGTGGGTGGGAGATATTCAGGTTTACAAATGTCCTCCATAGAGGACTAATTTGAACTACTGGTAGTCAGAAGGATATGAACCTGTCATGTCATATCCACTTATTTAGTAATGTGTAAAAGGCCCCACAGAGGCTTCGCTTCTCCAGTGGGCAGCCAGAGTACTACTCCGTCCAGTACAGATAGACTGGACTGGTATTCTGGCTGCCCCCGGAGAAGCAAAGACACCCCCCACAAAGCCCCGCACACATCTTTTAAAGCAACCCAAACAGCACAGTGTTTATCTTCTGGGGTCCTCAAAACTAGAAGTAATATCAGGATACAAATGTTCCAAAGCTTTACCATCCGAGCTGTCTTTGGAACATGTTACAGACCTGAAATGACAGTAAACTAACAATTCCAGTTAACAAAACCTTCTTCAGGGGGTTTATTTGATCTGCAATAAAAATTCAAATCAAAGTGAACTTCAATCTATTTTTCAATTTTTATGATCTAATCTCAATGTTTTACATTTTTATTCATATGTTGGAATAAAACAAACTAAAAAGGGTTTGAAAACTTTTGCACCGTGCATGCTCTAAATACCTTCCTCTTAAACTAAACTTGCTTTTTCTCCCCATAATTTATTTTTTACAACTATTCCCAATCCTTGCAATTTCCTGAATCATTGTTTCCGTTCTCCCTCCTCTCCTTTTCCTCCTCTTTCTCCATCCACATCTTCCTCTTCCTTTTCATCTCTCTCTCTCCATGTCATTAAGCCCTCAGCCCGCCCATGCACCAAATCATGTAAAAGAGCTTCCATTTCTGGAGAGATTTGTTTGTGGCATTAATAGTCCTTAGTTTTCCACATGGTTTCCCAGCAGCCAAAGACATTAGAAAGAGAAGTGAGGTGCAACACATCTCTTCTCACATTCTCTCATCTCTGCCTCATCTGTCAAGCAGAGGCCGAGGCATGAGGGGAAGACAGCAACTAACAGCTAAACATGACAAACTAACATTAGTGAAGAAAAAGCACTTTGACTGATTGTGTTAACAGCAGCATCTTTAGAACAAACTGTGCATCACTAATTTTATCTTCCTCTTATGTTCAAATATCCCAGTTTGATTTTATAACCAATCATATACATACTGGGTCATGTCCTGACTAATCACTCCAAAACCAGAGTACCAGTAACCAGAAACTGTCCCTCGTGGTCCAGGCTTTGATTATTTGACCTGTCACAACAAAAGAAAAAATCTGGAAAACAAAACAAAATTTAAAAGAATGACCAGATGTTCCCATGTTTTAGCAGAGAGTCCTTTTCTCCTCTCCATCATCCTTCCTTACTGCTCAGCACTTATCACCTACTTTAGTCATTGGCCCTCCTCTCCTCTCTGTAATTAAAAAAAAAGTGTGTGAACATTTTCAGGTCAGCTCCTCTCTCTTTCTTTGCTTCTTCTTCACCTCCCCCTTCCTCTGTCACCCCAAACTCCCCCCCTTCAGTTAATCACAGTTGTTCCCTGCAAAAGCAGACGTTAACGGCTTGGTGCATCAGGAATAGCCCTGCGATCGTTGCCACCGCTAATCGGACCGTTACAACTGAGAAGCTTTGCATTATGCAAATCACTGGCCGGGAACAGGTGACATTTGTAGAGGAGCAGGGCGACAGGGAGATAGAGTCTGGCTGATTTAGACATTAGTCCCTGTCACAACGCGCACACACACACACACACACATGCACAGAGCTAATTTACATAGGCACACAGCACACACTCATTTCATACACCAACAGAAAAAAAAAGAAACTCGCCTAAATCTGCTTTTGTTCCTGGGAGGAGACCATTTGGACTAGTCTGGTTTTAGAGGACCTAAACCAACCATTTAAAAGATCTGTTTTAAAAGTTAACATATTATCTTATTACTGTAGAGCTTCCGATAAACTGACTGGGTACCGCTCACATGGATTCAGTATTAAATCATCTCTGGAACTTATAAGAAGTGTAAACGGCTTGAAAATTCATAAATATGTTGAATATTCAGGCAGCAATGCTAAAATGTCAAAGACCCAACCTCCAACAAATGGACATTTGCCCATTTCTCAGCTTTCTTTGTTTTGTTTTGTTTTTTATTTCATGACCAAATGGTTTCAGTGCAAAACAAAACTTCTACTTTTTGCTTTTCAACCTTCTGTAAATTTCCTTTCAATCACACAAATAAAGTTTTTGAAAAAAGAAAGCTTCAAACATCAAAAAACCTCAGTTATAAAAAAAACGGGAGATTGGATTACTGAAAAGTGAAGGAAATAAAAATCCTTGTAAAACAGTGCTAACAGAGTTAAAGAGGAATGGAGCCAAAAATAAATCAGTGCAGTTAATGCCTGCTGCTGTTTGGATTGGGACAGAAAGTTTTGAGCTTTTAAACTCGAGAGGTTTATTTAATTCTGACTCTGTCCCATAATGTGCAAACAACTTCAATAATCAAATCAACTAAATATTGTAATAACTATATATTCTGATATTCAAGAATTCTGACAAATAAAATCTAATATTACAATCCTGTTATTTAATCTGTTTGTTTAAAATGATTCAGCACCTGGTAGAACTCTGATCACATATAATTGTTGATATAGCATGATTTTTAATTTTTTTTTAACTGAGACCTCATTGAGAACAGAATCAGTGAACAGATGGAGCCTCTTACTGACAGTTTAACCTGAAACCTGAAATCATGTGGCGATATGATTCAGTATGTTAATATGTTTTTGTTTGTTGTAGATCTTTTTGTTGAGACATCACATGGAGAGCTAACTGCTGTTTTCCCCACTTCTAGTTTTAATGTTTGTATTTTAATCAACTCGTGGGTTGCTTTGATTCATTTTGGCACTTATCCATTTCAGGCTTTCCTTCAGTGCCTGCTCCAACCCGTTTGAAGGCAGGGTGAAAAGAAACTGTTTGAATCTGAGGAATATCACTGCGTTGCATGAACTCACAGACCAGCTCACTGGTGTATGTCAGGCCATTATCAGTCACCAAGACATCAGGGAGCCTATGGACCAAAAACACCTTCCGACATTTACCTACAGTATAGTTGTCTGATCTGTGCTACTGCTCAAGATGTGAGCTTGTATTCACTTTGAGTGACGCGATGGTTCACACTTTGAGTGTGAACCATCACATCAACCATCATCGGGAAAATCCATCCATCCATCCATCCATTCTCTTCCACTTATCCGGGGTCGGGTCGCGGGGGCAGCAGCCTAAGCAGGGAGACCCAGACTTCCCTCTCCCCAGCCACTTGGGCCAGCTCCTCCGGGGGAATCCCAAGGCGTTCCCAG
>NC_051438.1:5833138-5846141 GCF_001649575.2 Kryptolebias marmoratus
CCAACACAACCCTACAACATCCAGAGCCTTAAGGAACTCCGGACGAATCACATCCACCCCCGGAGCCTTGCCACCGAGGAGCTTTTTAACCACCTCGGTGACCTCAGCACCGGAGATTGGAGAGTCCGACCCAAATTTTCATCGGGAAAATTTGTCCTATAAATGGTCCTGAAAAATCTAAATGCACTGTGGACCAGGGCAGCCTGACCACTCCTGTGGACAGACCAGGGCTGGTGGTGGCATGTTCTGTGTGGATGATATCCTTTTATGATCTTGCAAGGTTTTTCATTTGTGAGGCAACTGAATAACTTTCATGTATATCATATAAAATTTATGAACACCCAAAGGAAGGAATGACAACTCTTGTTCCCCAGGGAATACATCCATCTTGCAGACTCAGTTCTATTCTGCATTTGGTGTAGGGCTTCAGCACCTCACTTTTCACACTGCTGGGCCACCCTTGTTACAGAAAGGTTCTGACTTGAGACAGGACTGGGTCCCTCCTTGTCCACTGCTTGATTTGAGCTGTTTCTACAGGTGTTTCAGACAACCTCTCCAAAAAAAAAAAACTATGGGGCTTCTGCCAATGGCAGCAGACTCAAGACATCAGCTTTTGCATCATATTTTTCAGCCCTGTACACCATGGTATGGTGGTAGACTGACAATGTGAGTTCCCACCGCTGTACTCTGGCTGAAGCTAGTGGTGGAATGCACCAGGTCTCACTGAACAGACTCATCAGAGGCTTATAATCTGTATAATTTGTGAAAGGCCACCCATAGAGATACTGATAAAAATATTTCACAGGGAAGGAAGCTATAGTGTCTACAATTAACTCCAGAACCTGAGGGTTTCTTGTGGTGTTTCAGTGTTCATTTGGCATGTGATTTTATCAAATGCTCCAGCCATCATCATTAACCCACAGTATTGCCAACTTGGGAAGGACCGCTTCCTTCACTGCAGCCATGGCTGATTTGCATACTTGGGCAAAAAAAAATCCATTAAATCCAGCCATTTAAAATCCATTCTTCCTGCAGTTATCACATTTTACTTTAGTCCACATCTTTGAGCTGTTAGTGCCCCTCTTTCCCCTCGAAAACAAACATTTGCAGCTTGTAAGGCCTGTACAGGTGCAGGCAACAGTGGATCTCTTATAAGTTCACTTTCCATCCAAAAACAGTTAAAAACAAAAACAGCTGGACTTCTATTCTGTAGCTGAAGACGTTTTGCTTCTCATCCAAGGAGCTTTCTCAATTCAAAAAGCAGAGTGTGGAATTCAAGCTTTTAAAGCTGAGATGTTCTGTAAGTTAGATTCACATGTAGATTGCCCTCACTATCCTAACAATAGAGGCCCGTTAGGGTAGGCTCATGTCCTGGATGACTGATGCTGCATTCCATTTACATCGGAACTCCAAATTGGGAAGTCGGAGTGGCATAATTTACCAATTCTCCCACATTTTCCCTTTTGGTGAAAGTCGAAAACAAGATGGACACCCACGACAAAGCCTTTATTTTTCTTGCAGTTTCAGAATATGAAATCTTACTAAACAGATATGCACACCACTCGCGGAACATGTTTTAATGCTTTCTATATACACATTAAAAAGTACTAGCTGTAGGAATAATTAAATTTGAAAAACAACTTAAAGAACCAATATTAACAGTAAAAGTAACAGAGTTTACCCACTAAAGTTGCGAGTAGCAGCCATCTTGAAATCCAAACTGAGGGTAGTCAAAGTTGCTCCCACTTTACGAGTGGGTGGGGATTCCCGTTAAAATTTACATTTAGTGACTTGGAAATTCACATTTCCCAGTACTACTGGAATGCACCATACACCAGCATTCACTTTCCATCACTCTAAAACCATGTGGTGCAGCTACGGTTTTGAACTCAGAAAGATATTGTCTCACAGTTAATCGGCATGTTGTACATGTTGTCTGAATGTATGTTTACACACCAATACATTAACTTTAGTAACAAAATGTCTTTCAAGTGCAACTATGGCTTCATCAAATGTTGTACCTTGTTCTGGTAGTGTGTAGAACAGACACTGTCCCTCAGGACCCAAGCAGTGTAGTAAAACAGCACGTCATTTTTCATCCCATTATGCATCTTTCGTAGCATTTATGGCGAGCTTGAAAATTGTCAAAAACTTTCAGCCATGTTGTATAAAAGGTTCACCAACATGATGGAGAAACAATGGGAGACTTGGTACTTAAGTGCTCATTCTCATTGAAAATTTTGAGGTGGCAGTAGTACTGAAAATAGGAGAAGACACAAACTTTATCACAGTAATTGTGCCATCACGCCAGATGCTATCTCAGAATACGGTTTAGACTCCTTTTGTATCTCACTCTGTACTTTTACCAACACAGTCTCTTCTGCTCTACACTGTCACAGCAGTGCTCTCTAGTGACAAGAAGTAATAAAAGAACAAAAATGCATTCATTGTGTAAATCTGAGAACACAGCAGATATATTATACCTTGGAACAAAAAGATCACAGACATTCTTTTTTTTTTCCATGATCTCTGTTAACATTCTGTAAGCCAAATGTAATTCCTTCACAGAATAATTCTTGCCTACATTGTTTGTTTCTTTTGGTACATTCAGTGAGTGTACCATTTAGCATTTTAAAAAAGGTTTTGATCAATCAATGATTGTTTTTAACTGAATAGTAAATAAAAAACATCTAAATTTTCCTAATGGCACAATCTCTGGTTCCTAACTATTCTGGTTTTAGCTCATTAAATATCACTTAGTCACAATAGCAACAAACAGCAGCAACAGAAAATGACAGGCCTTACCTCATATATCAGCATATCAGAATCTAATGTTTTACTTAGTCTGTCACACACACACACTCACACACACACACACACACACACACACACACACACACACACACTATAACATTTACTAATTCTGTAAGTTTAACACACACATTCATGCTTACACAGTTATCTGCTTTCATTGGGCAAAGGCAGTAATAAGAAGCCATTATAAACGCTAACCAGATCTTTCAACCAATGACTAACTGACATTTCCTCATATACAACCAATGAACTGTGAGAGAGCTGCCACGACACACACTCACGCACACACATCCACACACACTTACACGGTGTAATAATACATATATACCAATCTAAACTGTGTCTGCCTGAGCGCTCCTCAACTGAACACAGAACCATAATCACTTCATCAAAGGGAGGAGAATAAAAGCCAGTCAATATGAAGAGGAAGAGGAGGAGGATGAAGAGAAAGCTGAGAAGTACAGATCAGAGAGAAATAAGAAAGGGAGGAGAATAGAGAAATAAATGTCAGTGAGAGTTGCTGTATGAATGTGAAAATATGGTTAGTCTGAAAGGATGGATATTACAGCGTAAAAGAAAGGATGAAGGGTTTTTTTTTCATCTAAAACTACAACTAAAAGGCTTAAACTAAATACATACAGTTATGTACAAGATTTGCATTGTTATTGTATTGTATAAAGTACTCTGTTGGATGTAGGTTAAAAGCAGATTAAAATCTGCACCTTTGCACATCTCAGTCTTAAACTAAGAAATCTTGTCAGATGAGTAGCAAAGTGTCTTCAACTACAAAAAAGAATTCCAATTGCATTGATTTTTAACTTTTAGGATTGGCCATGTCCTGAATGACCACAAACATTTCTCCACAAAATCTCCACAAACATTTCACCTTAAAATTACAGAAGAAAAGAAAAAGTTAAAATGGCTAAAATAAATTCAGTCAGGCCCTCTGTAGCTGTGATGTGTGCTGACAGGCATTTGTCTGAGGGCCTGTTCACAGTTGTCACTAAATTCCCTCTTTAGATGTCCGATTGCGATCGGATAGTGCTAAATATGTCGGAACTGCCTCAATGCTCAGACAGCAGAGAAGAGTCTCAAGAGTAAATTTTAAAAAAAGATCCATTTAGCTGCCAGCTGATTAAAGATAATTAAACAGTAATCCTTGGGATTATTCTAAAGATATTACCTTTTTGTTTTTAGCTAAAAGTTGTGATAAACTTTTTGTTGGAATCCTTTGTAATAAACAGGTCTATTTTGTTGGGATTTTATTCATCAGAGATGATTACAGGATGTTGCAAGGTGATTTGCTTAAACGTTTGTTCTAATTGTTTTAAAGCTGGCTGGACCCTCTGTGGTCACTGCAGGCTATAATGTGCTATCAATCATAGAACAACATTATGTTACATTATATTCTCCTGGCCACCCCACTTGGGTGTGGGGTAGAGTCAGATTTTGCTTTACTTTATGTACAAATTTGAACTACTTTTTTCTCTCAAATTAGGAAGAGGTCAAAACTTCATTTTCTCAGCTTCGATGTTGACATACACCATGTGAACTCAGCACTAAGTATGTTCTGTTTTAAATAAATGCATGACACGGACTCTTTCTCTCAGCACATCACTGCAATCACATCACTGACCAGGCAGACATGTTTGAACTGCTGCCACAGAAATGATTTAAAGTGGTGGGGAAATATTCTGTGATAATTTCATCAAAGGAAGTCATGTTGACTGCAACTTGATAGCTTTTGTGGGACAGTTTTCCATTTTGTGACATTTTATTCTTGCAAAATATCTTATTCCTGATGTGTGCTTGGAATGACAGAGTGGTGTCGAGGATGACGCCCAGATTCCTAACCAGAGGGGAGAGAAAGACTATTGAATTATCAATGATAACAGATAAAACTGTCAAGCTTAGTTAAAGTGTTTTTGTGCCAATGAGGATGTTGTGTTCTGAGGTGTACACAATAAATGCTTGTATGTTCTGTTCTGTTGCTGTATTACTTTTTGTCACTAGATAGCACTATTGTGACAGCATAGGGTAAAAGCGACAGTGTTGAAGTAGAAATGCAGAAGAAGAATTAGACTGAAAGTAGTCCTGTAATGACCAGAACGGCAGTGTCTGTTCTACATGCTACAAGAAGAAGGTCCAATATTTGATTAAGGCATGGCTGCTTTTGAAAGACATTTTGTCCCTAAGTTAATGTGATGGCATGCAGACACACATTAAGACGGCATGTACAACATGCCGATGAAACAGCGGGCCAATATGTTGCCAAGATCAGAGCCTTAGCTGAAACTTCTGTAGTTTTGGAGTGATGGAAAATAAACTAGTATAAAATCAGGTCATTTCTAGTGCATCCATTTAGTGCTGTGAAGCATAAGTTCCTCCTGGAAGAGGACCTCACACTGGATAAAGCTCCGAACATTGCATTTCAAGTGAAAGCAGCATGTAAAAATGCTACACTGCTTTCAGCTGTGAATACAGTGCCTGCACCTGTACTATGAACTACTTAAGCTGCCTGGGCAGCAGTTAGGGATTAGGTATCTTGGTTAAGGACACTGTGACATATGGGCATGGCAAGGAATTGAATCTGTGACTTTCCAGTCCCAAGATGGCTGCCCTCCACTGTTCCAAAGCTGATCCTAAGAAATGAGAATGTTTGTTTGGGTAACAGGGGAGATGTTGTGTTCTGAGGTGTACACAGTAAATGCTTGAAGAAGAATGAGACTGAAAGTTCTGTAATGGTGTCTTAACAGTTACAGTAAGAAAGTTGATGAGTTTAACTGTCATCTCCTTTTTCACTACAACCACCACATCAGAGGAGAACCCAAAGATATAGAAGAGTATATGCCGTTTTGTTTTGTTATCATGTAAACACAATATGTCAATGCATCTGCCATATTATGAGTGGTAATCCTGCCCTGGAAACAAGTACAAGTCTGAAAAAAATGTTTAAAGTTTAGATTCAATTTACCTTGATGAATTGTTTTTCTATACAATATTTCATGTTGAATTTAATATTCATAATCAGACCCTCCGGGATTTCGCAATGTTGCGATCGCAACTATTTACGTAAAATCAAGCAAACCCCGCAAAATCGCAACTTTTTGCAACTTTGCCCAAAACACCACAACTTTAACCCAATATTTATTGTTTCTAAAGTGATTCGCCACCGTTTCTGCGGTCTAGTGTCTTTTTTGTGGGTTTGTGTAGTGTGGAATACAAATATACCCCAAATAACTCACGAAGAAGACACATGATATCACATCCTGTTAACATCAGAATGCCGGGAGCATTTAGGAGCAGTGACCAAAGTAAAAAATGTGCGGTAATGTTTCACATTTGCCCACAAAGATTTCAGCAAAGGACCGCGCAGAACAGTTTCCTCCCCAGCTGCAGGAGAGTGGGGGGGAAGCTGTTTTGCATGTCCGGCAGTGTAATCATGGAACATAAACTCAAGTCATCCATTGACAAACACTTTGTGTCTGCAAAACATGTGAGGAGAGCTGCAGACAAGGGACAATCCAGAAATGCTCATGAATGTCAGTTTATAAGCTTTCAAAGTTCTCAAATAAAGCACCTTTTGAGAATGTCAATGTTTGTTGGTAATTATCTTACAAACTAGTAAGTATTTTTGGTTTATATATATTAAAAGTTATAGTTTTTTATTGATTTTAGTAAAAAAAAAATCGCAACTTTTCATCGCAACTTTTAGGAAAATGCCCCGCGAAATCAGGCATTTTAGCCCGCAACAATCACAAAAAAATCAAAACTGTGGAATGGTTGTTATTCCAGCCCCCTAAAAACACATATAGGGTATCAGTGTGGATGATGAACCCAAGGACAGAAAACAAAAAGGACTTGTCAATATAATTGTAACAAACCAGGATGCTTTCAGAGCACATAGCGGAACACAACTAGGAACATACTAGGAAAAGCTGAAATTATTATCCCTGGTATGCAAAGCATTATGATACTTGTAAGATTAGACATTCTGTTGGCTTAGACTAATTAGTAACTCCTCCTGAAATAAAATCTAGAAAGTTGTAACAAATATGATAAGATGTTTAACATTTGAATTATTCAATGTTCACCACATTTGAATTATCATTTTACCTGAGTATAAAGTATCAAGGTTTTATTTCTTCTTTCTACTTTATTGCATATGGGTCTAGTATTGTTGTACAGAAAATCTGTAATACATTGTTAACTTTTCTAATACTGCTGTCAATGTAGTTTTTATTATATTCACTCTTTGGGCTCCTGCCATAATTATGATATTTTGATTTTGGATTATTTGTTCATTTACATTTAAAATGGTTGTTTTTGCTTCTTACTCAACCTTTTCTTATTTTGTATTGTAGCTAATTAACCAGTCACAGGTTACTGTTACTGTGACTAATTGTCCTCCAAAAATCAATAATACAGAATTTTATTTTATTTTATTTTTAACATTTTGGCATTGCAGTTTACCTCTAAAAATGTAAATAAACTTTAAAATATCATTTTAAAGTTTCGACTCTAGCATGATAAATAGATCAAGTAAAACTGAATATTTATGTATAAAATTAAGAAGGCTACATATTCAAGTTTCTTGTGAACAATGGAGGAATGGAGGCAGCGGGCATGATGCAGAGTAGATCCACACAGGTAAGATCCAGGCAGGTGAGTGTGAAGGAAACTGAGAAGCAGCTTCAGGAGGGGCAGGTAAGAGCAATCTGATTGTTTTGATGGTGCAGGGTGAAGCACAGAGCAGTGATGGAGATGGGGAATCCAGAGATAAATGGGAGAATGGGAGAAAAGGTTGGGTCAGAGGAAAAATTCCTGGGAAAAGTAGGAGTAATGTAGGGTAATGACTGGAAATGAGAGAAGGAGAGGTTAGGCCCAGTATCCAGCAATCAGAATTCAGAACCAGCAAAAAAATTAATTAAATCCAAATCCAATTTTCAATCCTCAAGCAAAAGATCCAGAATCCACAATAAGCAGGTCAAAAGAACAAGCTAGGGTCTGAGATTTACAAAAATCTAGAAACTTACAGAACTGACAGGGACAGAGCCGGAGGTCTGACACAGGTACAGGAACAGATGAGAGAATGCCTCACCAATATCTATCTATCTCACCAATTCAAAACTGTCATCTCAAGGTACTGTACAAAAACATTCACATACATTATAAGAAAGCCAATTAGTAAAAATGATCTTTCTAAGGAAGCCAGAAGATTGGGTTGAATCTTCACTTCATCACAATCTCATATCCATTGCTTGGAGACAGGTGACAGTAGAAAGGAAAACCCCCTTTTAACAGGATGAAACCTCCAGCAGAACTAGGCTCAGGATGAACAGCCATCTGCCTCCACTGGCTGTGCTTAGAAAGGACAGAAAAGAGACGCAGACAAACACAGAATGAGTGCTTCAGGTGTAGTTTCAATGGGAAGAAAAACACATGTTAATGATAAAAATATTTACAAAGACAAACATGGAGAATAGAGGGAGTGAAGACAGCAGTGGAATGAGGAAATGTGGTCAGTTTGTATTCTATAGCAGCATAACTAAGGGATAACTCAGGAAACCCTAGCCAACCATAACTATAGGATTTATCAAAAAGGAAAGTCTTAAGCTTAGTCTTTACAGTAGACAGGGAGTCAGGCCCACGGACAGAAACTGAAAGTTGGTTCTACAAGAGAGGAGCCTGAGAACTGAAAGCTCTGCCTCCCGTTCTACTTTTAGAAATTCTAGGAACCACAAGTAAACCTGCAGTCTGAGAGCGTAGTGCTCTGTTAGGACAGTATGGAACAATAACATATTTAATATAAAATGGAGCTTGGTTGTTGACAGCTTTGGATGTTAGAAGGAAGATTTTAAATTGTATTCTGAATTTGTCAGGGAGCCAATGGAGAGAAGCTAAAACTGGAGAAATATGATCTCTCCTCCTAACTCTCATCAGAACGCTGGGTGAAGCTGTTTGGATCAACTAAAAACAGCGTTCAGTTGTTTTCTGCACATCTTCACTGAGAACATATCAGCTCTGTGTTAATTTAGGCAAACATAAGGTGAAATATTGCTGCTCAGACTGTTGTTTTGTGATTGACACAACACATCATATATTAAAGTGACCACAGTGAATCCAATCAGTTCTTATTACAATCAGAACAAACTTTAAACTAAAGTTCAACTCACCACCAAAATCCAAATACATTGTTTGTTGGTTTATTGGTGTGTGGAAGTGTAAAATAAACAATGCAATTCCACTGCCATAGTTTTGGTTTGTTTTTTTTGATGGCAGCGGGGTGTCAGCATGACTGACTCAATTGACTCAAGTGAACCGGATCACTTTAGAGACTGACTTAGACTAAAATCAGCATGTTTTGTACTGAAGTTTTTAGATTTTTTTTTTAAAGAGAAAGAAACATTTTTATTTAAATATTCCAACATCAGGATCATATCTGGCTGCTCAAAAGCTCGATTTGTTTGTTTCTAAGAAGCTGGTGGACATCAAACACAGATCTGGAACACCTTCCATATTGGATATACACATCTAAACGTTGTTTGTATCTTAGATTTTTGTTGTCGAACAGTATATTAATTATGTGTGTTTGTTAATTGTTTTTGATCAGAATGAATAAACAAAAGCTGATTCCTGTAGTTTGTACAAGGTTATCAGCAGCAGTACCACTATATTGTGCTGACAAAGAAGGAGGACTGGCTTCAGCCTACATGAATTGTAGTTTTCATGTTTTTACAGTATTGCTCCATGCCACTGTGTGATTATGTCCTGTCTCTGGCTCTGAAGAGAGAAGAATATAAAATTATATTACCCAATCAGACAATCAATACAGCGATGCAGACCTCCCAGCTCCAACCAACAGCAGAAGAAGAGTTAGCTCAGCGTTCCCTGGAACTGTCACATCTCTGCTCTCCTCTTGTCTTTGTGTGTCGAGCTAATTCAGTCTCTCGTTAACAACACTTCTACAGCCAATTACCATAAATCCCTGTTAGCTGCTGCAATTAACAGTAACGAGGCGGCGCTGCATGTGTTTCTACTGTTGTAATTAAGCCAGTGTGCTGTTAATTAGCAGAATGTGAGTGGGAGGTTTTATGCTCGTTAGTATGTCCATTTCATTCAATTAGCACTGTCATTAATGAGGTGTCTCTGTTCTAACAAAGTTAATGCAGAGAGGAGGCGGCAACTGGGCGATTAGCCTAGACAAACATGATGAGGAGCGTGGCACCGAGCCCAGGAAACCATTAATGGAGACTCTGTGGGTGGGTGTGTGTGTGTGGGGGGATGTGTGTGTAGGTGTGTGTGTGTGTGTGTGTGTGTGTGTGTGTGTGTTTCTGAAAGAAAAAGAACACTCCAGGTGTTGAGGCAGCCTAACAGACTGTAGCTGTACAGCAGAAACACATACAGTAAATACACAAAGACTCTAACATGTTGTCATCTACTTCTTTTAGTAACAGTGCTGCTCTGATAGTTGTGTTAAAATTGAAAAAAAGAAAAACTAAATTATTTAACTAATTCTACACACCAAGTTCAGTTTAATGTTCAGGAACGTTCAATTACCAAATCAAGTTTTGGGAAACAAAAGTGCCTAACATTGATAAAATCTTTAAAAACAAAATTCTGAATAGTTACATCTCTGATGGTAATTTGAAAATTTTAATTTTAATCATTTTCATCACTGTGATATCTGAGTTTATACTACAAAAACAGAACTCAGGACCTGTATCTGATACATGCATATTGGAGCACATACACAGTATATATTATGTCTGGTAAAGTATTTAATGTTATATAACATACCCTCCTAAGGCTCTTCTCATGTAGACATGCAAGCTGGACATTTTTTTGGTAAAACCCCGCACTCTGACAAAGGAAGAGCCCTAACCTGGAGCTGCAGCTGTCATATCTGTGCCACATTATCCTCATCGAAAAATAGATATTTAAAGGCCAGCAGGGAAAACAGACCTTCAGCAGATTGTTTTGGCACCTCTATGAACTTCAGCTCTTTCAGTATTGTTTTCTCCTGTGTATACTTCTCCCTCTATGTTGGTGTTTTCTCTGAGACAAGCTCCAATTCCAATTTCTCACTCTCTGGATCTCCATGGACTTTAACCAGAAACAAACATCAAGTGAACTAATTTCTCCTTCTTGGACTCACCTGCCTGCCCACTCTCCACAAAACCTCTCAGTTTATCCTTGTGGTCCTGGATGGACTTCTCCTGCCTCCCTGGACCTGAGCATGTTTAAAAAAAATATATATATGGAAAGCAACAGCTGGAGGGTAACTGACAGATCACTGACTACAAACCACATCTCTCTCCCTTTATTCATAACAGCTCCTATAAAAATTAAAACATTTTAAACTTTATTTCTTGTCTGGTAACCGAGTTCAGTGTCTTGCTGGCTCCAATATTAGACCAATATGACACAGTTCAGGCTGCCTTGTTTTACTGTCGTGGTGGGGTACTGTAAAGTGGGGCTAAAAGAAAAAAATCAAAAGGATTGACGAAGACTTGTTCTTTGAAGCTGTAAAGTTACGTAGAAGTTGTTTTGTGAAAGTAGATTTCTCTTCCTCTCCTCCTAAGTGTGTCAGATCTTTTTACCTTGTCTCTTAAATGAAATCTCAGAGGTTACTTTCCTGCCTAAAACTTTTCTCCAGACTACATTATAAAGGTGTCATAATTTAATCTTTAGTCTTTTTTATGTTTCTTGCACTCACTCACTAATTTAGTAGAACCACATCAAAGAAATGTTGAACCTCCCATGCTGTGTAGGGCACCTGACTGATTAGCTTTATATGGAAACTACGCTGACGTCTGAGAGATTACTGACATTTGTGACACAACCCAGATGGGAAGGTCAGTGAAGTGAGAACAAAGAGCGGTGGTGGTTACTGATGAGTGATTTGTGTGAAACACCAATGTTTTGAGTCAGTTCAAACCAGCATTAGGAGCTCAGAAGTCAACATGAAGATGCAGAAACATCAAACCAACACAAACATTTGATTCTTAGAAAGAATGCAGTTGTTTAACAGCTGTTATTAACATTTTTATTAACATTATTAACTTATCTACTTTGAACAGTGAAGCAACAAAACAGCAGGAATGGCTGTATTTTCTGAGCCTGTCCTGAATGCAGTACCCCATCCATCCATCCATCCATCCATCCATCTTCCGTTTATCCAGGGTCGGGACGCTGGGGCAGCAGCCTAAGCAGGGAGACCCAGACTTCCCTCTCCCCAGCCACTTGGGCCAGCTCCTCCGGGGGAATCCAAAGGCGTTCCCAGGCCAGCCAAGACACATAGTCCCTCCAGCGTGTCCTGGGTCTTCCTCTGGGCCTCCTCCCGGTGGGACGTGCCNTCGACGTGGAGGAGCAGCGGCTCTACTCTGAGTCCCTCCCGGATGGCCGAGCTTCTCACCCTATCTCTAAGGGAGAGCCCAGACACCCTCCGGAGAAAACTCATTTCAGCCGCTTGTATTCGCGATCTCGTTCTTTCAGTCATGTTGAGAAAACCAAGTTTTTAGTATTCACTCCTTTCAGAGGAATCTCACCTGACCACTTAGTCTCTCTCACTGGATCTTTTGATGTTGCAGAAAAGATGGACACACAAAACGAGTCGCAGACCAGAGGTTTAATTACCAATCATACATTTATTTAAACATTCAGCTGAATGGAGACACAACTCACCAACAAGAAGAAACAGCAACATGTTCCCAGTTGTGTCTGAGGTGATTCCTCTTTCACCTCCTTTTTATACTATGAACAGCGCCCAAGACCAGGGTTTTCTGCACACAAACAGCTGCAGCAGCTTGTTTTTCCATCTCAAGGACTGCTACCTAATCTCACTCTGATGAGATGATGTCCTGGAATCTTCAGCCTCCCTCACCCCACAGACACAACTGTTTTTTGTGATTATTTTATTATAAGCTAAGCGTAGCCTCATTTTAGAAATATCAAAGTTTGTTTATACTTCACAGTCACTACCCAAAGCTCGTGACCATAGATGAGGGTAGGAACGTAGATCGACCGGTAAATCGAGAGCGTCGCTTTTTGGCTCAGCTCTCTCTTCACCACGACAGATCGGTACAGCGCCCGCTTCACTGCAGACGCTGCACCAATCCGCCTGTCGATCTCCCGCTCCATTTTTCCCTCATTCGTGAACAAGACCCCGAGATACTTAAACTCCTCC
>NC_051438.1:5846562-5880296 GCF_001649575.2 Kryptolebias marmoratus
GACACGGTCGAACGCCTTCTCCAAGTCCACAAAACACATGTAGACTGGTTGGGCGAACTCCCATGCACCCTCAAGGACCCTGCTAAGAGTATAGAGCTGGTCCAGTGTTCCACGGCCAGGACGAAAACCACACTGCTCTTCCTGAATCCGAAGTTTGACTATTCGACATACCTTCTCCAGAACCCCAAATAGACCTTACCAGGGAGGCTTAAGAGTGTGATCCTTCTGTAGTTGGAACACACTCTCCAGTCCCCCTTTTTAAATATGGGGACCACCACCCCGGTCTGCCAATCCAGGGGAACTGCCCCCTATGTCCACGCAATATTGCAGGAATGCAGCAGCCCCTGTTGCACTAATTACCTGATACCTGCACCTGTTCCTGTGTTGACTTGAACCCACCTGTTTCTCCAGCTTTCCGGTAGGCTGTCTGTTGCCATTGTCACAGCATTACAGCCAGCTATCACTGGGTTCCTGTTCCTTTTCCAACCCTGCCTCAGTCTTCTCCCCTTGGCTCTGTAGGTTTTTTTGTTTATTTGTTTGTTTGTTTTTTATTTTGTTTTGTTTTGATGTCTGACCTTAGTGTGATCTTTCATCTGAGTTCTGGATTTTCTGATTCAATTTTGTTGCCCTTATAGATTTGGATTCTGGGTTTGTGAAAAGGATCTTATTATTATGTTTGGACATGTATTGGACTCGTGACTTTGCATTTAGGATGTTTGTTGTTTAATTGAATTGTTTTTTCTGCATTCATTAACCTCTCTCCCTTGCTTCTCCTCAGTTTTTCTGGATTATCTAATAGTTCTACTGTATGAAATCTCTACCAGCTCTCCTCGCCTCTACTCCTTACTGCTAAAATACTTGCAAATCTAGTTTCTCCATAGATTCACCTGTTCCCACCCATGAAATGTCTCTGAGTTTCCATCCTAAAATCATTACTTACCTTTTGGACGCTGCTAACATGCAAAAAAGCTTTCCGTAAAACTAGAACTCTGTCAGAATCGGTGGAGACAACGGAGGTGAACCCAGTGAGCAGACTCATCTTAAAAAGAAACTAATTTATTGAATTAAATAAAGAAAACAAAAGCTGATGTGGCAGCACAAGAAAACAAAAAACAAAATTCTAAACTCAGGCAAAAACTAAAACTGACTGGACAGGACCAGGAACGAGCAGAACAGAAACAGAACAATGAACCAGTGGAGTAGTGGAGAAAGTGACCGAGTTTTTAAACACTGAAGACAACGAGATAAGTGGGAACAGGTGAGTGATACAAATTGTTGATAGGTGGAGATGGGCGTGACAGAGAGACAAGAGAGTAACTGAGGAGGAGTGAATGGTGACAGAAAATAAAGGCACGAGTAACAAGAACTAAACTAAGACGAGGACAGCTGAACACAAACATGAAAACAATAAACAAAAACCCAAAACCTGACAAACTGTATATTATTCATCTTTAATAGAGGAGAATAAGAACAACCCCAGGTTTCTGTTTAGTTCTGTAACTAGACAAAAAAAAGTCCTATCTCTGTTGACCCATGTATCACTATAACTCTAAGTAGTGATGACTTAATGAGATTCTTTATAAATAAAGTTTTTTCAATTAAAGGAAAGATTTACACCATCCTTCCTACTGTTGCCGTTGATTCCTGTCAGATGAGGCAGCTTTAAAAAAGTCACTAGAACCTGGTTTGTGTTTGGACTGTTTTTGTCCTGTTGAGCTTTATCCAAACCATCAACATGTCTGCTACATACTATCTCAACCAGGCTGTTCGAAGAGGTGTTTCCCTTAATTAGTATCTCCATTTTGGATCTGCTTAATTTGTCTCTAATGAATGGTTTTGTACCACAGGGCTTTAAGGTTGCTGTAATTAAACTTTCACTTAAAAAACTGATATTGATTCAAGAGCTCTGGCCAATTATAGACCTATATCTAATCTCCCATTCATTTAAAAAATATTTTGAAAAAAAATAGTTGTAAATCAAGTGTGTGAACATTTGTACAGAAATAATCTGTTTGAGGAGTTTCAGTCACAGTTTGGAGCTCATCATAGCACAGAAACAGTACTGGTGAAAGTTATTAATGATATTCTCCTGGCCTCAGACAGTGGACTTGTGTTCATACGTGTCCTGTTAGATCTCAGAGCTGCATTTGATCCAACTGATCACAATATTCTATTACATGATATTGGGATTACAGAAATTGCTCTAAAATGGTTTAAATCATATTTATTTGATAGATTCCAGTTTGTTCACGTAAATAATGAATCTTCTTCATACACTATAGTTAGTCATGGAGTTCCTCAGGGTTCAGTGCTTGAATTAATACTCTTTCTTTTAATAACTTTACCTAATGAAGGAATATATAGAAAGCATGGAATAAATTTTCATTGCTATGCTGATGATACTTACATCTGTTTATCTATGGATTTTGATGAATCTACTTACTTAGGAAGATTACATTATTATTATTAGTAGTACATCATTTGAGAACATTTGATTACATCACTACATGGAAGTGGTGTTTTCCTGATTTTGGTTGTAAGAAGTCAAATCTTACTTACTTACTTACTTACTTTTAAGCATAACATTTTTATGTTTTATATGATATGGAGATGGTCAACAACAAATAAGTTTGTGTGCCATGTTTTCAAAATGCAGAAGTGTCCTGTAGACACATTTCTGCTCACACCCTGATGCTCAGTCAAGCTTTCCTTCTTCAATGATACAACTCTCTGACTCCGACAAAGGCTGGTGCAGTTGTGTGACAACTGTGCTGATAAGTATTGTGATTGTAAAAAAACTTTCACTCAGTGCTATTACAGCTGATATTTTCTCCTGTCAGACTTTGACAGCATGAGCTGTCTCTACCAATGATTATTTTTTAAATTTTACTCAGTATTAGAGTCATAAAATTTTAAAGTTGGCTTTTGCATCTTTGACTTATTGTTTTTACCACATCGGTGGACGGATGGACGGATGGACAGATGGACCGATGGATAACAGGTCAGTTAATAATCAGGATGCCTTCAGTACAAACAGCGCTGTGACCCATGCTCCACCACAGTCCCAGTGTTTGTCATGACATTCTCATTACACACAGAACAAGAAATGGACCAGTGAAATAGTTCAATATTACAGTGTGTTTGTATTTACATTGTCACAATCTGTTCCAGTATGTTTGTGTTTTAACCACTGTGTGTGTGTGCTTCAGTGTATTGGCTGTTGATAAATTGGGACCTCTTTAAAGAACTTATCTCTAAGTGTTGCCGCGATGAGGGATGACATCATTTGGATCCCACTGGCTAACTGGCTGCCATGACGACACCTCACCACCCTATCCATTTACCAGATGGCCTGATAGTGTCTGCACACGCGCACACACACACAGCGATAACATATGCCCGGTTGCAGGTGTCTTACAAATAAACACACACTAAAGAACACCTCCTCCCTCCTCTTATCACATCTGAACAGAAAAAAAGCATTCAGGAGGAAAAAATAAGTATTGATCAAATTAGCAGTTTTTAAAGCATCCCTCATGGATGTCTGACAGTATGTGTGTGGGGGTGTGTGTAGACAGTGATAGAATAAGAATGGTTAGAGCAATTTAATGAACCCATCACACTACAAACAAAATGAAAAGGCCATAAGAATGTGCTTCAGTTGCCTTTAAGGTGTCATGTTTGCTGTCATTATTGGGAGCAGAACCAACACTGTTGAGTCAAGTGGGTGTTTGGATGGAACCTTAAGCAGTGATAGTAGAACAAACACCAGATCTGTACTTTGAGGTCTGTATGGATAGATGCTGTAAAGTGGTTGGTTGATACGTTGAGCAGTAAAGGTAGAACAAACAAACATCAGAACTAGACACTTCTGTCTGCACAGATGGAAGCTACGAGTTGTTTGGATGCAACCCTTAGTGGTGATGGTCCAACAAACATTAGATCTGGACCCTCTTGTCTGTATGGATAAATGTTGTGAGGTGTTCCATCTGTGTAGATGGAACCAGTTGTGGAGGCTGTAATAAACTGAGGAACTTTATTCCCACAACTGCTGGTACTCCATTACAGGGCACGGCTCTTTGTGCATTCTTCTACTCTGTCCTTCTAACACCGTCTTCTCTGCCCTATTCTGTCACAGTAGCGCCCTCTGGTGACAAAGAGTAATACTGACCCTTTAGTGGTAATGGAATTTGATTTGGACCCTACTGTTTGCATGGATAGATGCTGTCAGGTGTTTGGACAGAACTTTACCTGGAGCTGGTCAAACAGACATACGATCTGTAATGAGCAATAGACAAAAGTAAAGAGAGATATAAATGATGCCATACTGGCTTGAAAGTTGCCAAGGCTAACAGAATTTGTGTCGGATGTTGGGGAACCAGGACATCTGAGGAGGAATGGGCTATGAGAGCAAGACATTCAAACTCTAGCTCCCAACCCAAACTTGAAGGGAAGTGAAACAGGGTGAGAATAACTATATATATATATATATATATATATATATATATATATATATATATATATATATNGGGGTATGTATAGTGCTGCTTTGTATTGTAAATGTGCCTAAATGCCATTTGAGATTTATATTGTGTATTTAAAATGTGTTATAAAATGGCTTCCCTTTTTAAATATCATACATGTGCTAAAAGATGTGTTGTCTTCTCTTTTTATGTAAGTATTCTCTTTTTTTATGAAAGAGTTTAAAAGAGTTTTTACATCCCAGTATCATTTACAGTCGTCTTTTTTAATGATGCTCAGTCCGTTTCCTGTTCAGGGAAGACAGCTCTAGACTTTTATTGATAGGAGTGTCCTGCATGATCAGAGCCACAGTTACTCATTCAAAAAATAAGTGAAATGTCCCTTTAGAGCTTTTTGCTCTGTCCTAATAGTAGTTTTCAGTGACAAAATAAGCCTAACAAATACTTTTACTAATGATGTGCTATACGTTCTGCCTCTGTGGACCTTATATACTGCATATTCAGACTGGAAACAATACAAACACACACTGACCTCACTGACCGCATGCAAGTCCTCGCACACACACACACACGCACGCGCACACACACACACACACACACACACACACTCACACACCGGGACACAAGAGGAAACTTATTAGGTTATTATTTTTCCACCCCATAAAATAGGAATAACTTAAAGCGGTGCTGCAATTAATAACCCAGCTATAAATCTGAATATTGGACATGAATACTATTCCATATTACACACACACACTCACACACCTACAGGGATCAGCGGGCTGTTTGGGAGCAGGGAGAATGATAAAGCCATCAGAGAACGTTCTGGATGAAGTGAGACAAACGCCAGTGTGTGCATCAACGCAATGGAATGTGTGTGTGTGTGTGTGTGTGTGTGTGTGTGTGTGTCCTAAGAATGAGTTCTGCATGGTGGCTTAAACATCAACACAGTGATGCATCCTCCATCTCCCTGTTTAAGGGCTGTTCTCAGTCATACGTGCAGGTTAAATCAGAGCAGTACCCTGTAATGTCCAGCACTGACACACACGCACACACAAACACACACGCACACACACACACATATATTGTACTATGATTTACTGCGACCTTGCTGTCTAAACTTACCCAGTATGATGTTTTCAAAAGTCTCCCTAACTAATCCTTCTGGTTTCTTGTGCTTTCTGATCTGGATATTCTGTATTTCGGATAAAAACTTTACTTTATGTCTTGCCAAGGATGACCAGGTGTCCCTCTTTGAAATTATACAGCCTTTCATCCCTTGTTCTTGTCTTACAGATTGACATTATGTCCCACATTTTAACTGCCCGTTTCCCTCTGCAGGACAGAAACTCAAATTAGGAATTTTTTTTTTCTGTTCAATGGCTGTGAACCAAGCAGAAAATGCCTTCATAATAGGAAAGTGTATTTAATGTCATTTAAACTGTGCAGGTTTGATGCAAGTTCAGCTGTTACCATTTTACCTGCCGACCCGAGCCCAGTGAGCAGCATTTGGATCAGTGGTGTCCAAACAGTTTGGCATGCTGGCCAAAACCGTCAAGTTGAAAGTATTTGTGGGCCCAAAAAAATTTGAATTTTTGATTAAAAATGTGAAAATAATTTTTCTGTTTTGTATTGATTTTGGTAGAACAGGCGTTCTAAATTGTACATTTGAGAAAAACCCTCACAAACATTGACCTTATGAAAAGAAAAGCATTCGATTCCAATTGAATTTGTTGGGTCTAGTGTTCTTTTGTTTTCTTGTGCTTTAAACATACAAATGCCAAATATGAGTCATTTTTCTTTAAAAACAGCCAGTAAAAGTTGTGTGGCCTGGTGGTAACCTCTTGAAGTTAAAATTTTGTCAGCCCATAGTTTAAATCCCACCTGCAAGATTTTACAAAAATCTTCTGGACCCAAACAACCATGGATGGCCTGTTCTCAAAGGGCGGATGAAGCGAAAGTGTAGCTGGTATTTGCTAAAACTGATTCTTTGAACTGAACTTTGAAAAAATAAAATGAAGAATTGAACTGTATGTAATTTATGCCCACTCCATCTTCCCTTAATCAAGTCCAATTTTCCTCTTTTGATGAATAAATTAAAACCATTTTTAAAACACTGGCTATATTTAACCAAGTTTTATGAATGGTTACCCAAAAGTCTACTTTTTGGTAAAAGTTGGTAAAGGTTTGTGATCTGCTTACCATAAAATTGGAATAAAAATAATAAACATGGTTAATTAAAAACAATTTTTTTTGCACTTAATTTTGCACATTTAAAGAAGATTTTTTCATACGTTCATCAGTTAAACCTAAAATTGAATTAATTTTTTTATTTACCCTTTTGATGAGCAAAAGATGTCTGTCTGCATCAGCCTCTCAAGCTGTCAGGGGCTGTTGTTTTTACTTTACATTTGTCAGCTGATAAGTTGTGATACAGTTGATGTTTTTCCTCATGTGATACCAAGGTACTAGGCTGTTTAAACTGCTTCAGATTATCAGCTTATTGACCAGCTATGACCATTTTTACTCTGAATAATCTATCAAGTAATTTTGCAATTAATTGATTTATTAAAACTACTAATCCTTTTTATTTAAAAAAAACAGAATTGACTATTTTATTTTAGCTAGTTTTATTTTTACCTGTCAACACTGGCTTTTACAATATCCCACAAAATATAATATAACCAATTTACAAAATATAGGTTTAAAGTTCCAAGTCCAAAATGATCACATTAAGTTCCTATTTCTGTTTTTAAAGACAAGAAACCTGAATATTTTTCATGTTGTAAGGATACTTTTTGGAAACTGGAGAGAAGGCTTTTTCTGAATGCAAATTCTGTCAGACAACATATTGTTTCTAACAAAGTCAGGCAGTAGGTCTGTATTTTTGTCACAAACTTTCACCATTTATTTTAAAACCTAAACTGTAGTTGCAATTTACTTGTGTGTGTAATCTCCAGATATTAGGATAAAATGTTCATACTTCTCTATAAATATTCTGCAGTGTTAGTGTGTGTTTTACCTTTTTGTATTGTTATTGTCCTGTTTAATATATTTTGGTTCATGTAAATATAGGGAAATAGAAAGGAAATTCGAAACTGAATTAGGTAAATTGTTTTTTTAAAGAAACAGCTCAGGTCCACTTGTGATCCACGCAGCCATGGCTTACTAAAGTTATAAGAGATCGAGAAACCTTTTCATCATTTCAGAAGGTGGCTTTTTTGGCGCTGCAGACAATGAATTTTACCTTAAAGCTTGGAGTCTGTGCAGTTAAGACCCTTTGCTTTCTGTGAAAACAAACCTGAAGCTAATAATTAAGCTGCACATAATCATTATTGTAGTTTGTTAGTTATTCCATGTCTTTGAAGGATGTTAAAAGGAGTTTAACAAACGTCAGCATTAAGTATTGATGTATTGTCACTGTCATTTTTCAACATTTGAAAATAAAATTCAGTCAGAATTTAGAAAATTAAAAAGTAACTTTAAATTAAAGCAAAGTAACTGTAATTGATTAGATTTCTTTGATAAAGTAATTGAAATAGTTACACTACTAATACATTTTATTTGTAGTAACTTGTAACCAGTTACATTATAGTTACAAAGTAACTTTTATCTCGCTATTCTGGGTTTTGCGTCTCTTTTCTTGCTCTGTCCTCTTCTCTCCCCCCGCTCTATGCTCCTACCTCTGCCCGCACTGTGTCCCTCTCTTTGTCTGCTCTGTGAACCTGTTGCTCCTCGCTCTGTTTGCTTCTGTCGCTCTCCGCTCTGTGCGCCTCTCTGTCCGCCGCTCTGTTCATGTTTCTCTCAATGCTTTCCAAGCAGCAAAGTGCATCAAATCAGCTGTTCCCAATGTGGCAGAACCCCTGTCCCCCAGGGTGAGTCGTTTATCAGAAAAGGAAGACAAATTACATTGTCTACCTAAATGCTGCCAGAGTTTTAGGTTTTTAAACTGAAATCCTATGACAATCAGTCATTAACCACAGTGGCAACTTAGCTAGAGGTGGTAATTTTGGTTCACTTTATGAACTTGGATTAATCTGAGTCACTCATAAAAGCGATCCGGTTCACTTGAATCACTTGAGTGCCAAAAATGAATAAAAAGCTTTTGCAGTGGATGTTGGGGATCCATATTTGCATCATTCAGAGGTGTTTGTTTTACAGTTCTACATACCAATGAATTATCAAACAACTTACTCATGATGGAACAAAGCAAAAGGAACAAAAACATAAAATATGCTAATCAAATATAAGTTAACCAAAATGTTAACTTATGTTAAATGTATGTTATCTGTGTAAAACATATGTAATCAGGGATCTGACTCATCTAAGTCTGAGAATTCAGCTGTTTTTCCAGCAAGTCTGCTAACTTGTGGACCCTAACCCTAACTCTGCCAGGGGACATGTAGGATCCAGGTTTATTGAGACCTCAGACTAATAAGTCCTGATTCAATGTGAGAATTCAGATCATTAACCCAGGTGAGTCAGTAACAGAGCAGATCTAAATTTAGCCTCCAGGCAGACTGAACTTGCCATGAGCCAATGTGGGGAGTAGACGTTCTTGGTGTTTTCCCATTCTATAAAAGCAGAGTATTTCCTTTCTGACAAGTCTGTCTGCTGATGTTTAGATTTTTTTAAGTCAAGTCAAATTTATTTATGTAGCAGTTTTCAGCAACAAGGTGGTTCAAAGTGCTTTACAGCATGAAAACACAAAAATACAGTCATAAAACACATAAAAAGCTAAGCTAAAACATGAGCTAAGATCATCTAAATAAGATAAATGGGCAAAAGTGATATAAAAAGCTAATCTAAACTTATCTAAAACAAGTTATACTAAGGATAAACTGAGGAAAACCAAACTAAGATATAATAAACTGATAATAAGCTAACATAAACTAAAGTAGGATTTAAAAACCTCTGCTGAACAGATCAGAAATGATAAAAGCTAGGATGTACTAAAATAAACTAAGAGTACCAGAAGGCCACAAAGAGTACCACAGGCCAACTAAGAGTTAAAACATTTCAATGAAAGGCCAAAGGTGTCAAAAGACTAAAAAAAAGTGAACGCAGAAAACATGGCATCACGGCTCACTGGCAAACAACCCAACCTTGCAAATGTTTTGAGACATTTTTACAAATGCCATTTGCAATTCGTCACCAACAGTAAAAACCAAGTCAGATCCTGGTTTTACATCACTTGAAAGTTTCTATTGATCTGAGAAAGTTCCTATTCTGAAGCAGGAGCTAAAAAAGAGCTGATAAATATTGTTATAAGGACTATGAATGGCCACAATACTGCAAGTATGAAAACAAAAAAACACAGAAAAACTGTCTCCAGTGGCATTAAGGACCTTGGCCTGGTCCTCTGTGGTCTGAAAGCAGTTTGTGTTTGTTGCAGCAGAGATTGCCCTCCATGTAAACAACCTTCTGATGCACAGCTGACACAATGGGAAAACTCCCAATCTAGCTTTCTTTTGTTTGAACTGCTGTGAAATGTTTAAGGTTGTTTTTGTGGGTGAGAAATGTAGTCCTGCTGTGAGCATCAGTTAGCTTGGTTTCCCCATCACAAATATCCTCAGTAATTCTTCAGCTCCAACTGCTGTCTACTACAGATAAAATACTGACCGTTCATCAGTAGCTCACACAACCTGACTTGTAAAATAACATGCCATTCGTTTATGCCAAATGACCATTGGTACAGTCCATATATATATGTTCTGATCCTCACTTCTCCACCTCTAACCCTCATGAGATTAGTGATCCAGATGGTGCCAAACATGCTATCATTCTCTCTCATTATCTCTGTCTCACACACACACAGTGCTGACAAAGTGGGGTCAGGACCACTGATCACAGCAGCACCTCTACTCCCTCGTTCTCTTTATTTCTGTCCCTCTTTATGTCTTACCGTACAGCGTTGGCCTTTTTCTGATCTACGTCCTGCAGCTCAGTCTTTTACCTTCACCACTCTCTTCCAGGCCTGCTTCAATTCCCCCTGAGCAGATACCATCGGAGCAGGACAGAGGAGACGGAACCGCTTTTCTGTTTCACACACTCACACACATCACAGCCCCTCTGTAGGCTGACAGATGAACTGGGAAAATAAAACAGTTTGTAATGGAGGTAATATGATTTAAAATACTATCTATTAACTCAGATAGGACTGTCAGCTGTGTGTATGTGTGTGGGAGAGATAAAACAATGAAGATGGCAGAGAGAATATAATGCTCAACATCTAAATCACACACACAGATTAATTCATCCCATTAGACAACACAGATCTTACCTTTTTTAGAAACACACAGAGAGAGAGAGAGAGAGAGAGAGTGAATACTGTTCCAATGTGTCATATGAGCATTCCTGATAAGACATAATAAAATGAGCTCTGAGATATACGGTATATATATATATATATATATATATATATATATATATACATATATATATATATATATATATACACACACACACAGTCACCGGCCAGTTTATTATTTACACGTCTTTGATTGCATGTTGTCACAAATAACTAATCAGCCAATCACATGGCAGCAACTCAGTGCCTTTAGGCATGCAGATGGGGTGAAGGCAGCTTGCTGAAGTTTAAAGCAGGCAGCAGAAGAAAGTGGGAGAAGAAAGTGTGCTGATAGTGCAGGTCTGTGAACTTGACCTTGATCCACCACACACACCAGTAAAGGTTCACACACAGATTTTTCTGACCTGATGTCTCATTCTGCCAGAAGATGCATCGCTGATGAGGTGAATGATACTCAGTTGTCCCTGAGCTTCTCTGCCTCTCCATCTATCAACATATTAATTCTGTAAAGTTGGTGAAGATGTAAATAATCATCATGCAGACAGTAAAAAATGTTTTGGTTCAAAACTACTCTGGCTTTTGAACATAGCCTTTCCTCTGGTCCATTTCATCTTTGTCAAACCTTAGTTTAACATGTCCATATGTTCAAATTATTTTCAAACATTTCTTGAGATCCCATCTTTTTGTCAAGGCCAGTTTCTTTAGTCTATATTTTTTACTCTGGGGAACCAAAGTTCAAAAGCAATAACTAATTTTTATTTCCTTATTTTTTGTACTTTTTTATTATTAGTGTCAATTTCAAGTTATTTTAGTGACCTTTGTGTATTTTTTGTTAGTTTTTTTATAACAAAAGGATACAAAAAAAATTGTCAGTGTCTGAAGAACTCTGAACTAAAAGATTTAACATTTGTTCTTGTCCAGGTGACAGTTTTTAATTTTTAGGATGAGGTTTTACTTTTAAATCACACACTGTGTCCAAAATATCTGTTCTGCAAAGATGTTTTAAATGTATTAAATCCTGGCTGTCTGATAATGTTCTCCAGCTGAAAGACAAAAAACGATGGAGGCTCTTATTTGTGCTGTAGATAACTTGGTTCTTCAGATAGACCTGGGTTCTGTGGACTCATTGGCTTAATGTAAAAAAACAGCTAAAGATTCATATTTTTAGAGTGGCATTCTGTTTGTTTATGTTGTTTTAGTTTTTTGTTTTGTGTTTATTTTATGTTGGCTTTTATTATTTTTGCTTTGATTTTACCTTGTGTCTTAAGTTACTTTACTTTGATGTACAGTAGCTTGTGACTGTTATAAATAAAATTTACTTATTAAATAATTGGGACATTTTCCTTTTTTTTCTGGAGTTGAGTATTAATGTGTATTCACGTAATTATTACCCTTTGGTTGTATGTTCAAATATTTATTTTTTCAAAGTGTTTAACTGTAATTACCTAATTTGATGCTTAAAAGCACCAGGATTGTGAGTGGGGGGTTAAGTTGGGACCTCCAGAGCCACAACCTGAGTGTGCAGACTCCAAACGTCCCAAAGGTTCAATAAAACAGCGCTCATAAACTGGATATTACTATAGACAGTTACTAATTTTGTCACATTAAAGTTCAATTTTTTTCCCCTTCTTGTTACTTTAGCTTTTTTTAATTTCCTTTATTTACTTTTGATTGAATGATTCTGAATATTACAGATTTTCATATGAATCTTCCACTAGTTTATCTTGAGTGCTACCCTCCTACAATGTTTGATTGTGCCTTCTCCTCTCTCAGTTGTCTGTAAAGCATTTGGAAATAAACTTTTTATGATAAACAAATAAACTCTGGCTCTTTGTGAAATCTGGGAGCTTTGAGCCAGTTGAATTATAATTGAAAATGTTTGTCCTTTCACATTTCCAGCAGTGAAAGGACAGAAAATGGTTTAACTATGAGGGAAACACTTGGTGAGTAAAAAGGGGGAAAATACAGAGCCATAAGCATGGGTCACACAGATAGCCTTTAGATGGAGTAAAAACCTCTGGGCGTCCACAGAAGATAGAAGACATATCAACATGGACAGAGAAAATAAAGGAGCTCTGGAAAAACAGAGGGTTGTTTGCAGAATCCAATTGAGCTGACACTTTTTCAGCCACATACCATTTTCTGTTGTTTACGGCTTTATGAGTGGCTGACCCTGGCACGCCTGTGTTTTCATGGCTGTGTGTGTGCAGCTGAGTGGCTAACCTGTGTGTGTTTGCAGACGTGAACGTGATTGAGGCTGATGGATGTTGACAGCTGCGGAGAATCACTTTCCTGTTGGTAAAACACCATATTGACCCTGTAGCCCCACCGTAGGAAAAGGTTAGGCATGCTGAAGCCCAGCAGGCAGAGTAGGGTTGACATCAAACTGAACACACAACATTACACTTGACCCACAGTGCACCTTGGACACACACCAACACACACCACCCATCAGAAACCAGTCCAAGCAGGACAAGAAAACAGATTGGGGCCAATGAAAAGGGGCTCAGGTGAACCCTCCTGCTGTTGGAGGTCTAGACTGTAAAAGTGAAGATTATAATAAGACTAGATCAGCAAAGTGATAAGACGTAAAACAAAAATCTGGTGTTCTGAAAAACTATTTACTATATGTTCTATGGATGCACAAACACTGTTTTAGATCATTTGGAAAGTTTCTAAAACCCTTTTTATCATCACTGTTTCATCACTTCATTTAGATTTTTCTTTCACTGACAGCACAACAAAACTGGAATTATTAACATCTAGTCACTAGTCTGAACCCGGGACACCTAACTTAATATAGGTAATAAATATGCCTATCTCTGAGGAACTGTATAAAACATGTCGCTTACAGCAGTCAGTGGCTTCCAGCTGGAAGTTTAAACAAGCATAACCTGACAGAATGACTTATCAACCACCGTCGGAGGTCACAGGGCAATTGTGTGTGTGTGTGTGGGGGGGGGGTCTGTCATGTTACTAAAATAACTATTTAAGGACATTTCATTTCCCATCCAGGAAGCTTTATCAATTCAAAACTGGAGAGTGTGGAGTTCCAAGCTTTAAACTGCATGAGTTGCTCCATTTATACAGCTAGTTTCACATGCTGATTAATCTCACTCCCTTAGGACTGCAGTAGATCAGTGGTCAGTGACATGGCCTCATAATCCTGAGGCTGTGGGTTCAAGCCCAGGTTTTGTCAAGAAGAGCATCTGGTATAAAACAATTGCCAGATCTACCGTGAGAGTTTCCTTGCTGTCGTGACCCCTGCAGAAGGGAGCAGCCTAAAAATAAAAAATTAATCTCCCTCCCCTCCAACCTGAAGGTCATTATGGTGTTTGATTGCCTGGCTCACAACAAAAATGTTTTGTTCACATGCATGGCTGTGTGAATTAGAGTGAAACTGAATGGGTATCAGGCTTAGTGTTCTGGACATTCTTCTCTGCACTGAACTGCAGACACCACTCCGCTCACCGGCCTCTGTCTGAGAGGCTGGTCCACCCTAAGGACAAAACACCCAAACCAAAACTGAGCGGAGTTGTGTATGCAGTTCAGTGCAGCGAAGAATGTTCAGACCTTTATATTGGAGAGGCCAAACAACCTCTCCACAGACGCATGGCTCAACACAGGAGATCCACCTCTTCGGGACAGGACTCAGCTGTCCACCTACACCTCAAGGATAAGGGACACTCCTTTGAGGACCAAAATGTTCATATTTTGGACCGAGAAGACAGATGGTTTGAGAGGGGGGTAAAAGAAGCCATCTATGTCAAAAAGGAGAAACCAACATTAAACAGAGGAGGAGGTCTCAGATTTCAGCTTTCAAAAACATATAATGGAGCTTTAGGCCTGATCCCCAGTCAGTTTCACTCCAATCAACACCTGCACTCATGTGACAAGAGTGGCCCATCAGTGAGGCAGACAAACAAGGACCCTAATGAGCCTCCATTGTTAGGAGAGCGAGAACAATTTGCAAGCAATCCAGCTTACATCACATCTCAGCTTTAAAAGCTCAACTCCACACTCTCTATTTCTGAATTGAGAAAGCTCCTCTGATGAGAAGCGAAACGTCTTCAGTTACAGAATAGAAGTCCAGTTGTTTTTGTTTTTTAACTTTTTTTTTTTAAGTCTTCTCAGATAAACATTGAAATTTTCTCTGTGGCTGTGTCGTCAGTCAATCTAAACTCAAAGGTTATTAAAAAGTGGTCAGACAGAACAGGATTCTGAGGATACATTACTAAGTGTTTACTCTTTATGCTGTATGTCAGAACCAGATCAAAATGATGATGAAGATAATGAGTAGGTTTGGCAGTAATAGTACAGCAGCAGGTGTATAATAACATCAACCTTTCTGAAGTGGTTCAATACATTGCATCGGTCAGTTTGTTCTCAAATTTAAAGTTTTTTTTCCTAAATTGAGAAATTATATTGTTTTATTTTTAGCAGTATTCCATGTCGATGTAGTCACATTATAACTTAGGCAAAGCTGGTGTTAAAAACGACAGGCCGTTCATTATGTTTATGTTGATTTTCATTCATCTACAAAATGGAAAATCCTAAGATTTAAAATTCCTGTTTTAAAATCAAAACTTGTGGCTTTTTTGAAATGTTCTAATCCCAAATCAGATCCTTATTTGTTAAATAAAGGTCTAGCTGTCCTTGAAGGAATGCATATTGTTTACTGCTTTTCATGCCAGAGTTTTAAACTAAGATCACCTTATGTTGAAAAATTATGGCTTTGTAGCTTTTTGTTTGACCTTGAAAAGACCTAAACTTTATGTGTGAATTCATGCAATATCACAAGGTGTCATGTGATGTCTTAGGGTTTAGAGTATGTGCTGTGATTGACTCTCAGCTACTACCAGACCATTTTTTATCTCAGTATCTGTAAAACTGACTGACTTACAGCTATTTTTGGCAAAAGTTTATTAGCTGTGGCAGCCATCTTGAATTGAATAAATTCCAAAACTTAAAGATGTATATTTAACAGTTACCTTCTGAGTATTTTATTGACATTTATTTAGTAGTTCATGATATATTTAGCTCACAAAGAGACAAATGCACACACAGAGATAAAGGGAAAATACATTACTGCCCGTTTTTCACAGGCTGGTGATAATTATAACTGATAAACATAAGGCTGTTGTACAGTTCAGTAGGTTTATGTTAAAACCGAATCTTTCCTTAGAGTTTAGGTTCAAAATTGTAGAAGAGCTTCACCTAACATTTTCTGTTTAAAAGTATAAGTGACGTCAAAACTAACTTTTTACACTTTACAGTTGGCCCTGTCTCTAAATGTCTAATGTTGTTTTCTTTTTTCTTTGTATATTTTCAGGTAAACAACATTGTTCATCCTCAAGTTCCTGCATCTCTGTTTCATTTGTCTCTGCCTCATTTCATTCATCCAGTGGTAAGAACATTAATAAGAAGGTCAATCCGGCAAGAACCAACAAGAAAGGTAAAGGAGTGTACTTTGGCAAAACAAATTAAGTACTGTATACCTGTTCAGTCATGAGTAAAAGAAAGTCAATCCTCTTTCTGCTCTAGGGTTTTACAGATCATGACATGATAAGAAAAGGATCTGGTCTTTATTAGGCTCCAAAATATTAAAATCTAAGTTCAGGTGTACAAAAACCCAACAGAATTCACCGTGTCATTATTTATTAAACAGAAACAAAGCCAAAATGGAAAAAACTGCATGTGCAAAACTATTTCCACCACTGATACTTCCACAAAATTTAAGAGTGAAAGTATTATCCAGGTGCTAATCTTCTTGTGGTAAATTTAGGTGAAGGGATACATTTTTTATAACTTGCTTTTGTGAAACGGAAAACGGGGAATGCTGTGTGAACATTTATATTTCTACTTAGATAACTTGTTTTTGTGAGATGGGGAAAGACAACACTTATATTTTTCTGTGTGAATCTTATGTTGTTCTGTGTGCGGACACTTGGGAGTCTGAGAAAGTGGCTGGAAGTAGCAGGAACACCTGCGTGGAGGGACTGGCCCTCCCTCTTCGCATGCGGTCTTTGTTTATTCACCTCTATAATACGGGGAAGCACCGACCCCCGGACAGAGTCTGCTGCGGGTTGTGCGTGAACGCCCAGCTAGTTGATGCTGCTCTGCCCGGACTGTCGGCTCTCCAGTCCAGTGTCAAGGTAAGAGGCGCTTATGTTTTATTAAGTCAGCATCACAGGGATGTGAAGCATTGAAATGCTGCTTGTTTTGCTGTGTTCTGTGGCGGAATAAAGTTACACAATTATTCTAGCAGAAGCAGTGTGAGTGTGATTTATTGTGCCAACTTCTTCCGATCCTGTCTAAATATTTCACAAAACATTAGGACTAGGAGATCAAGTTAGAGAGGCCAGACTGAGATGGTTTGGACATATGTAGAGGAGGGACAGTGGGTATATTGGTAGAAGGATGTTAGAGATGCAGCTGCCAGGAAAAAAGACAAAGAGGAGACATATGGATGCAGTTAGAGAGGACATGGAGGTAGTTGGAGTGAGGACAGACGATACAGAAGACAAAGTTAGATGGAGGAGGATGACTCGCTTTGGTGACCCCTGTCGAAAGAAAAAGATTAGTGTGAGTACCTCTATAAAAGCATAAGTTTTAAAATTTGAGAAAAAATACATGAGCACTGACTTTAGAGAAGCAACTGTCACTGCCCATCAGACTGTAAAAGGTTAAAAAGTAATTTCCAAACAATTTGGAAGCTATCAATCTGTAATGAGAACAATAATCACAAGCGGAAAACACTGAAGACAGTTGACAATCTTCCCAGGAGTGAATGTCCCAGTAAGTTCAAACCAAGGTCACAAAACACAATGCTCAAAGAAGATGTAGCAAACCTAGGAGCTCCATCTCACACTCTATAGGCCTCAATTACAGTTAAGAGTAGCACACTCCTTTACCTTTCTTGTTGAGTAGATTATTTTAATACTCTTACCACCTCTGATCAAACCAAATACAATTTGGTACAAGCCCTGCTTACTTGTGCCAAGAGGTTTGCCAGAATTTCTTTGAGCCCAACCAAACATCTTTCTCCATTTCCTTTCCAAAGAAGAAGCTGAAATCAGTCAACATTAGCAGCTCATTAAAGGCTCATTTGTTTACTCCGCATTCACTATTTAAACTAGTGAGGGTAATTGGATAAATATTATTGTTTTGAGACAGTAACTTCCCTTCTCTTAAAAAATCTCACTTTTTTCTGACTTGTTTTACAAATCAACAATGCTCAGCCGTTAAATAAAATGTTTGTGTCTTGGTTGTTCATTTACTTCATATATATAAAACTTCCATCTCGCCCTATTTGTTCCACATGGGCGGTTTCACTTTCACTTCAAGCTCAGGTCCTCTACCAGAGGCCTGGGAGCTTGAGGGTTCTCTTTAGTGTCTTAGTTGTTCCTAGGACTGTGTTCTTCTGGACAGAAATCTCTGAGGTTGTTCCTGGGATCTGTTGGATTTGTGCCTAGCAACACCATCAAACCAGCTACTAATGGAAGGGACCCACCCTAAGTGATTGACTCAAGGCTATACAGTATTGCTCATGATCAGGCATAACCATGATCAGGCAGTAACCAAGTGGCTGGAATAGTGTACAGGAACATCTGTACCGAGCGTGGACTGGAAGTCCCACAGTCAAAGTGAGAGACTCCACCAAGGGTGGTGGAGAATGGCAGGGCTAAGATACTGTGGGACTTCCAGATCCAGCAGTTCAACCACAAAAACACACACACACACACACACACATATATATATATATATATATATATGTGTGTGTGTGTGTGTGGTTGGACTACTGCCTATCTGAGTCTCCATTGAGATAAATAAATGTTGTTTAAAACAAATATATTTCCTGGTTCTTGTTTCTGGTTCCATTCTCAGCTGTTTCTGGTCTCATGTTAGCATATGTGTAGTCCTGTGTCCTCAGAGTACTGCTGGAAACAACTAGTTGGGGTCACAACACTTCAAAGTGTCCCATCGTGGGGCCATGGAGCGAAACAGTGCGCCCAGTGACAGGCTGCAGTGGGTGCGACCACTTTATTTCATGTTGCTGCTTGGTTGTGTTTGCCAGCCTGACTTAATAACAAGGTTGGTCAGCCATCAGGACCCTGCTGCCCTCCATGTTTCTGTCTCAGAGCCCACCCAAGGCTGCTGTGGCACACGAGTGTGTATGTCCCAGTTCAAGGTGCTTAATACATCATTCTTTGACCATTGTTGGTGTGTGTGTGTGAGCGACAGCAGCTAAAGTGTGTGGGTGAGGGGTTATTCACCTCAAGCATGGAGGCTGTAATTTAAAACAACTAGAGCAAATCCCTCTGCCTGTCTCTCTCTCCCTCTCTCTCTCGTTATTACACACACTAGCTGGCAGCTGATTGGTGGAGATTACTAAAACATCTTGCCTGTCTCAGCAGTGGCCTGCCAGCCCTCTGACAGCATGTGTGTGTGTTTGCGGGTGTGTGTATTCAGGGTCAGTCATGCCCCATCACCCAAAATGACCACAGGGAGTATGTCTTTTAACCACTCCTTCTCTCACTTCAGTTCTTCCTGCCCCTCCGTCCTTCCTTCCTCTTTCATCACTTGTTTTTATCTTCTCTCTTCTCTTCGTCCCATCTTTGACATTTATTTTAAAAAAGAGTACATTTCTGAAGAAAAAAGTGAAATTAGAGTGTATATGAGCTGCATGTGACAATTGGATGTTTCAAATTGTTTCTTTAAAACAATGAGTCCTTTAGGATTGGTTAACTAGCAAGCTGTTCAGAGGTCAAGCCAGGAGTCTTTCAAAAACCTTTGTATTAAACCAGTCAAACCAGCATTTAGTTAATAAAATATAAATATATGATATATTTATGATATATTATATTTGCTGCAAATTTGATTCTGTCAGACTCTGCCTCACCATATGAACTGTACAACACTGCTGGACACTTTTTTGAGTACAAGTATGGCTACAGGTACACAGTATCAAAATCTATTCCTGATACTGGTATCAATATTGGTGCAGCCCTCGATCAATGTAAGTACAGAAGTCTCCAGCTTCCTGTGTGAACCAGCTGAGGTCAGCTGAGATCTTTCTTTAAAGTCAATCAGGAGTTCCTTGTTTATTGGAAGTACTGGTTTAAGTGAGAACAGCTCTCTGTCAGGTACAGAATATAGATTAAGTTATATTTGTTTATGTTGGTGAGAAGCAATCATTTTTCAAGTTAACCATTTCAGACAATCAGGTTTGTTTTTAAAGGGCATCTTTATTCCTCTGGAGTTGTTATTAGGCCTGTCACTATAACAATTTTTGCTGGACGATTAATTGTCTCAGAAATTATTGCGATAAACAATAATATCGTTTGGAGGCCGTTTTAAACTAATGGTAATAATATAATAGTGCAAGTACATCTTCTCAAAGATTAATAAACTTTACTTTCAAAAGAACACTTAACACTGGAACTGGAACAAAAATAAACAAAACAACCAAAAACAAACATAAAATGGACTCTCAGTGTCATGAATGTCAGTGTTTTGGGGTTTTGGTTCTTCGTTTGGTGTTTCTTGTTCTTGCTGTTTTGGTTTAGTTGTCTTTTGGATTTCATGTCTTGTCACTATTCACCTCCCCAGTACTTTTCCAGTCACGCCCATCTCCACCTGTCAGTAATCATTATCACTCACCTGTGCCCGTTTACCTCATCATCCTCAGTCTTTAAAAACCCGTCACTTTTTATCAGTCCTCACTGGGTCATTCCTCTTGTTCATGTCATGCTTGTTGTCTTCCTCTCATTCCATGCCTTGCCTTTGGATTTTGTTTATTGTTCTTTGCTGCCACATCAGTCTTTTGTTTTTGTTAGTGTTTTACTTTAATAAATTAGTTTTCCTTTTTGAAAAATAAGTCTGTGTTCTGGGTTCGCCTCCGTCTCCCCGCCTTATGACGCTCAGTCTCTGTTAACAAAGAATGCACTTGAATAAAAACTAAATACAAAAAAAAAGGAAATAAAACCTACATTCAACCAAACAGTACGGATTATGAAGTTTGTAAACTAAACTGCCCTTCAAAAAGTAATAATAAGTAGTTTTATATAGAGAAGACAGAAAACTGCCAGTTTTATAAACAAAAAGTGCAAACTAACAAAAGCACACGACGACAGAAGCACAAATGCGACATACCAGCTCACAAAGGTTCAGCGGTTTGCCTCGGTCATTTGGTTTGAATCCGAAGTGCTCCCACACCGCTGCTGTTACTTTAAGCTTGAAATCAATTCCATTTCGTTTTTTCCCCCAATATCAAACAGAGTTTCTTTAGCTTGCTAACTCCTAGCGGGGGCTAATGCTGCAGAGGTACAAGATGATGCGCCTCGGCTGGCTACCTGACGCAATAGGCCACACCCCCCTTACGCCAAACGGTGTCTTCAGAGAGAGACACAAAGAAATGATAACGCAGATAAATGAAAATTCATTTTAATTTATCGTGCGATTAATTGATTTCTTGTTTATTGCAACAGGTCTAGTTGTTATTATTGAAATGTTCCTCTATGTCAGTGGTGTCCAACCCTGGTTTTTGAGGGCCACTATTCAGCATATTTTACATGTTTCCTTGCTCTTCAGCCGATCCTCAAGCTCTACAGAAGCCTTTTAATCACTCATTCATTCAAATCAGGTGTGCAAAGCAGAGACACACCTAAAACATGCAGGATAGTGAGTAATGAAATGGTGTAGTTTCTCAATGGCTAATTTAGCATCAGCTTACAGTGATACATACAGTCTTGGTAAAAAGAGGTTCTGTCAGATATCAATTACAGGAATTTATATATCAAGACATGATAAAACTAATCTTGTCTTTACCAGGTTCTAAACTTATTCAAATGCACACAATAAATTTCATCATCATCTAGAGTCAAATGTGAGGTCATCTGTCCTACAGCTGAAGCTTGGACCAAACTGGGTCAACTCTGCAACAGAACAAATGAAAATCTGGGGAGCAGGAACTTTAATTAGAGTTTACCATCCACCTACCCCATGTCCTCTTCTATTAGAGATGAGCCCCACTTATAACTTTATTAAGTAATGAGAAACCAAACTAATGCCATCCATCAGGTGCTTGGCTCTGAGATTTGTCGAAACTCACCTTTCTCTCACAACAAACACACGTTCTGTACACACTCATACATGTGTGTAGGGTGTGTGTGTGTATGTGTCTGTGTGACTTCTGTAACCTGCACTTTTAGGGGATCAGGACTAAAAGGTTGCTGGTTTGAGTCCCTGTCCTACCAGAGACAGAGCGTGTATATCTTTATTCTGACATGTTCTGTAAGAGACTACATGCAAACTTGACTTTGTGGCCTTCGTGTCACCACACTTCATTTCTTCCTATGAGCTATTGACTGGCCACCTATTGATCTGCACACAATGTATCTCACAAATCATCTGTCTATCGATCAATAGAGAAATCTCCCGGAAAATTCATATTGAGAAACTGTGTGTGCAGCTGAATGGAGCATATTGAATGTTTAGTTGATTAATCTGGCTAGTTTAAATTTGACCATGGCTAGCTCTATTAAAGAGTGGCCAGTGTAAATCAAGATGCTGCCATTTGTGATTGAAATGAGCTGAGCTCTGCACACTCAGGGGCTCAGGATAAATCACAAGCTGCCTTTTAATTTTTTCATTGGCAGTAAGAACTGGTAATAACTGGGAGGAACTCCCGCAAAGCCAAGGTCTTTCATGTGATGGATAATTCACATTTGATAAAGCAAAGATGAAAAGTTCTGTTTGTCTGCTGTTGTTGAGTTGATGTTCTTCTGAAATGAAATGGATGATGATGTGAATATATTGGTAACATGCAGTGTGACTTATTACTGATATGTTCAGAGACAACGGCCCATCTGTGGCACATTCTTACCTTTGCTAGCCCATTATGTTAGCATTTTAAATGTTAAAATTCATAAAAGGACATGCAGACACAGCTCTGCCACCTCACAGAAAGAGAAGGTCCTAGGTCTTTACTAGGTCTGGGTCTTTCTGTGTGCAGTTTACAGTTAACTCCATGCATAGTCTTTCAGGTTCCTGACCAACTGGAGAGTCCCACTAATATGCACAGTCGGTGACCCAGGCAGGCAGAGCTGAAGATGGATGTTATACGCTTACAGGCTGGATTCCCACAAGAGCTAGAGAGACCATGAAACAGATCAACACTTGCAGAAAGAAAAGGTTGTATTTTTCTAGCTTAGGGCTCACTTTGGTCTGACATCGGTGCCCCAGGAATTTGTTGAAACCACCAGGAGATTGTGGAAGGTCGTTTCTAGCAGCAAAACACTGCAGTGTGTTCTCAAAGATGGGATGAATGACAGTTCAGCCTCAGTTCAAAGATAAAGGATTGGCTATGTCTGGTTTGTACTGTTGTAGATTGAAAAATCTGTTACAGAAATTAAATTCACTCTGCATTCTCAGAAAGTTATCTGAGAAAAAAAATTGCTCTGATAAAACATAAAGTTCAGTCACTTCAAAAGAAAAATCCCATAAAATGAGGAGGAGGAGGGAAGGCTGACATACCATTACACGTTGCTTGGTGTCAAAAAAGCTGTTTTTTGATTGTCCAGTATCAGCACAAACTGCTTCGCCCTAATTCAACCTGACTTGGTTCCACACAGTCTCAGGGGTTTTCCAGATAACTGATTGATGCCTCAGTGTAGGCAGCTCATCATAGCTTGACTGCCCAAAACTTACCACTAATGAGTAAAAACCGTGAAATAAAGTCACAAAACCCTTACAATTTCCAAAAATGGCATCAGCTGAATTGACACCTTTTCTCCGCTGCTCAGAGCTTATAAATAGTCCATCTGAATTCTGTCATCAGCCAACAAGCTCAGAAACGTCTGCACCTCCTTGTGTTACCGCAGTGTTGGTTTACATGTTGCCATTTTAATGGATATATTATACATATATTTTTAAAGTAAATAAAAATGAATGCTGGGGTTGCAAGGTTTTAAAAATGGCGGGTTTCTTGTAAAGGAAACGCTCTCATGATTGACATCAGGGTCCCAACGCTGCCTGCCTGTGCATCCACCATGGAGAGCTTTTACTGTCAGGAAGCTCATCAGGAATAGCATGAAAGAGTTGGGAAGAGCTAAGAGATTGTGATGACAAATACAGACAGTTTTATGTAGGGTTCTGCCACTAGGGCTTGTTTCGATTACCTGACCAATGAAAAGAAGAAACACATTTTATGCACTTTTTGTCTTAAAAAATACTGAGGAATATAATTTATAATTAAGCAAATATTTAAATTTTGAAATCTTACTGTTTTCATTTCTCTCATCCACATTCTAATAAAGTACACAATACAAAATAATGAATCAACATTAGTAAAACAAAGTACATAAAGGGTTTTTTTTTTTCTTTAGCAAGTCAAGTTTTTTTATCTTTATGAGTTATATGATTATTGAAGAGTTTTACTGACGGTTAGGAACACTGAAAATCTTTGTGCAGCCTCTTCACTCCGTCAAAACCTCCTGTCAGATAAAGGACATTGTTTTGAGGTCCAGGCTTCTCGTTACCATAGTGATGAGATTAGGAGTCTGTGATAGTCTGTTTGAGGAAAACAAAAGAGTGTTCATGTGAGAGTGGAGACAAATATGCATCCTGTGATGGTCAGAAAATTATTCTGTACTTTGAAGATATCAGAAACACTAATCCACACAGTCCATTTTGGTGTGTGTGTGTGTGTGTGTGTATATGTGTGTGTGTTTCTCTGTTGGCCCAGTGAAGGACTGGCAACCTAAGTATCTGCCTATGTTGTGATGCCTTGACTTTTGATAACAGAGAGAAAGATCTTTGCTAATTGGTTTTCATGCAGTTTGTTCTGTGTTTGTCTCTTGTGATGGTTTCCCCTCCTCATTTCGCCTTGTTGTTAATTTTTACCCTAAGTTTAAAGCGTACGTTTTTGTTCGGCTTTGTTTTTGTAAAGTACAGCAATAAAGTAAAAGAAGGGTAAAAAGAAAATCTAACAAAAGTTAAGAAGAACCTTTTGTAACTTTGATAGGTCCAGTAATGGATCGCTCCAGATGTGCGTGACCCGCCGACTCCTGACTCCATCATCTGACAGCCTCGACCCTTCAAGCTATCACAGCGAACCTCAGGTGACCTTGGACAAACTGCTGACCACTGACCATCAGTGAACTATGGCATTGACCTGCCTCCTCGATGGGTCCTGCTGGGGTCTGATCAGCCCCTCTGATTCACCCTAAACAGACAGAGACACAGTTTTGATCCCGGTAAGGAGAAAAGCAATATCAGGTCTGGTTATGATTTAAGATGATGCAAGGTAATAAATATTAATAATTTCTAATCTGACCTTTAATCAATTTAATCTGACAATCTGGCAGAAATAGTAACCTCCTCCTAACTTAAACTCTAAAGTGAAATATTAATCAAAATAATCTAACTTGTCTAAATTCTTGCAAGCGTAAAACTTAATCATAGATCTTAATCAAACATCTTGTTCCAAAGATTTTTGTACTTTAAAACTTAATCAAAATTTAATTTCAGATCATAAATGGTTTGGCTTCAGTGCTTTATTTTTGTTAAATCATTGTTTAGTGAATATAACTGTTTAAACCAAGTTCAGAGTAATTACTTGATGCTAAAACTTAAACTATTATTCTCAAATTTTCAGTGTTATTTAAACTTTGGTTGTGTTGATTTTATTGTTTGCTGATTTAATTTGGATTTTTTTTATTTGATAATGTATTTGATAATTGTGGGGGAATGATCTAGAAAAAAAAGCAAATGTGACTGATTGTACCAATTAAATTTCTTTCTTTTTTACTGTTTCCTAATGCCAGAAGGCAGGAAATTTAAAAATATATATAGTTTTTTGGCATATCTGTAACTTTTTTTTTTTTTTGGATTCCATAATTTCTGCTGGTCAATGTGGAGGAGTTTGTTCAGACGTGTGTTTGGGTGTGTGTGAAAATGCGTGCGCAGGAGTGTTCGGATGTTTGTGGGTGTGTGTATGTTCAGATGTTTCAGTGAAGGTCACGGCAGTGGTGTTTTACTGTAATTTGAAGAAGATAATGTGATGTTATCAGCACAGAGAAATGACAGACTAGTAGACAGCAAAGAGGATAATATGCTGAGCAGATAATATCAGTTTTCTACCATGGAAGATTTTTGTCTTTTTCTTTTTTCATTTTATCTGCACTTACATGTGTTTTAATTAGATGTTTGCTCTGAAAAAGCTTCTGTTTTTTTCCTTTGGTTCCAGCTGAGCACTCAGCCTTCCTATTACTAACGAGTGTTGGAGTAAAAGCTGTGGTGTGGAGCTACAGTAGGGGACAGTGTTTGTGATGTGTTTGTCTGTAGCTGTAAAGGACACTGATATCAGTAGGGAGAGAGGTCGGTGGGATGTTTGAAGGCAGGACCAGCAGAGACAATGACCTGATGGAAGATGGAGCGATAAGACTGCAGATAGATGGAGTCAGAGACAGAGAGGAGCAGGGTGAGAGGATTACAGGAACAGAGGTGGTGCTCTGCCGCACAGCAACATGATCCACTACAAACACACTCACCCAGACCTTCTACAGGCAGCATCCAAACACAAAAAGGCAAGAACATCATGAGAAATACAGCTAAGATGAAACTGTCCGTGCTGTAGTTCTGCTCTGTGTGAGGAAGGTGACCACAGACCTTCACTGTTATTCTTCAAAGCTGTAGTTCCTCTAAGAGCCACTGTGTGGCACCTCCAAAACACTGAAAACGGTACAGCAGGAACTTTCAGAACCAGAACTGGACTGAGCTAGACAGTGTAGCTGTGAATCAACTAACTTAAACTGAACTGAATTTGATTATTCTGAGCTGGACCTAACTGAATTAAATTGGACTGAATGTTTATTTAACTGCGTTTATTGTATCTAAGTAGTAACATAAATCACAAAGCAGGAGACAGCATGAAGACCAAGGAACTTTCCACAGAGGCCAGATTCATTTTTTAGACCTTACATGGTTACTTTCCCACATTTACATGAATATTTATCCCTAGCTGTGGACTGCAGCTGTTTAAGAGACTCCTGGAAGCTGCTAACAGTGCCCTGACATGACTTTTGTTGTAAATTGGTGCTATATCAATAAACTGAATTGAATCATGCAGTTAAAATGATTTGGCTCAAAACTTTAAGATCTGCTTTCTGTTGTTACCCCTGCCCACTTTCATTGATCTAAAACAATGCTGGATTAAAAAACAGAAGCTAAAGTCTCCTGATCACAGCAGGACAAAGAAAAACACAATAATGTTCTCATGGGTGCTGTAAACTGTATGAGGGACAATTAGCTCCACTGACATGTTCAGAAATGCATAAAAATGGTTCGTTACTTCAAGCATCCATCTATCCATTTTTTTTACCCGCTTTTTCCTTTCTGGGTCACGAAGGCCTTGTATCGTCAGCCCTTTACAGGGCCTTCTTCAGGCTGTGGTACAGTCAAGAAAATAACGAATGCTGCGGTCTGCCGTCTCTGTCTATCTGATGTTACTTCTACTGAACAAATGACTCACTTTTTTATTCGGGTTTATGACCTAAGGGTTAGGTCATTAGTATTTGGGGTTGGGTCAGTCAGGTTAGGGTTAGGAAAAGACGAGAGTTGGGATTAAGTTAGCATTTTGTGAGATTTTATCTTGGTGGTCTCCCCCTGACGCTCAATAGCTGCTCAAGGTTTGGTGTAGAGATCAGTGGAAGGCATGCTTAACTCCAGCTCCAGTCTTGAATATAAGGTTCTCACTCTGTGTTGGATGTGGTGCATGGATGTATCAGGTGATTCTGATTTCATCCTCAAATTATTTGATAAGTATTGTGTCGGATGCATAGTGACTGTAAAAACATCATGGTGGGTGCATGTACTCACACATGGGTACCTGTTTGTGTGTTGTGTCTTGTGATTGGTTTCGGGAGGGTTAGGGTAGGATTAAGGTTAAGGGTTGGCTTGAGGTTAGGGTTAGATGGAGAGGGAAAGTGTGTAGATAGATAAATAAAGTGACCTTAGGCTTAAGGCTTAATGGGCAGGTGAAATGCATAAATAAATAAGTAAATAAAGTGACCTTAAGGTTAAAGCCAGATGGACCAGGGAAGTATGCAAATAAAAAGAGTGAGTAAAAAAAAGACTTGGGGTGACAGTTAGGATGGCAACCATGGTCCATGAGATATTTGGAGCTAATATGCATAGGTAGAAACGATGGGCTCGTATAATAGTAGTGAAAGATCAAACAAAGATGTTGTTTGGTTGTGGTCATATTAATTGTAGTCATATTAATAACCATTTTAAACAGTGCTTCATCTTTTAGAGAAAACTGTGATTGGCAGTCAGGACTGAACATCCAATGTCTGAGTTGTTAGGATAACAACCACAGCCATAAAAAAAGGTGGTATTGGGTGTTGAATCTGCAACCTCTAAAGCACACTGAGACTCAGAAAAGGTTGTGTAAAACAGAATAATTGGTTAATAGCACAAAAACGCAAATGTGTACAAGTATATTGTGTTGTGGCGCTAACCCTTCCTGTTAAAGAAACTCATTTATTTAAAGATCTATCGCCAATAGGAGTGTCCACAAGACCAGTTCATAGTTAAAGGAGACTTTCAGGACTAATCTTCAGTGATGGACCTCAGCAGACGCTCTTGTCCGTGGAGGCCCCTCGGGGTGATCAAATCGTGAGGTGTTCACTTCTGTGGTGATAGACTTTTTGTTGTTATTGTTTAAATATGAAAAATAACTGTCCCTGATGCATTTGCATGAATATAGAAGTTTTATTTTAGCTTCTTTTTCGGTAGAAAAGTAAATATTTACAAATAAGATAATAGAATACTGTCTAAAGATGAGAGGTGGTTTGTTTAAAATGCTGTGAAGACATTAGCTAGTTCAGCTTGGCTAAGTGGTGTGTATTTTGTCAAAGTGGGGTTGATTTTATAGGAATTGGAAGAGGGTGGAGCGTGGGCCCAGGAGCCTCCACAGCTGTCAACCAGGCTGGAAAGAGGATCATCATTTGTGAAACTGGAGGTGTGAAGTGTATTGTGTGTTGGTATACTGATCCTCAGAGAAGACTGGGCAGTAATTTGATGCCCTGAGTCACCTTCCACTGCGTGCTGTTCCTGCTGGCAGAACGGAGGTAGGCTGCATTGTGCCATTAGTTTTAAAAACACAAAGTGAGGTTTGTCCTGTGTGCCTAGATGGCCTGAGGTGGTCCCTGAAGAATGGCTCTGGAGCCACTGGAGCTGAGGAAAAATGGGAAGTAGTAAAGAAAGTGGTGAGAAGGATTTTCAGCAGCAGTAGCTCTAACAAGAGCTGCTAGAGGAGTTTCCTAAATGAGTTGTGATGTTTGGGTTCCCCAGAGGATTTTCCTCTCTCCTGAGTTCACAGGAGGAACCAGGTTGTCTCTTGTCCAAGTAGCTCAAGGTGGTCTGATCTGGGGCAGTATTTTGGCAGATTCTTCAGAAATGAAGCTTGGAGCTCTTTAAAGAGCTGCTGGTAAAAATGGGGTGCAGAGATGGAGGTCAGGTGTAAAATCCTTGTAACTCACGCTGCTGGTGTGTGATTAGATAAATAGTTTCTGGATTTGAGGCTGCCTCTACACTGTGTCAAGCAGACATTTGTATTCATTTTGTTTGAAGCCCATTTCTTGTACTGAAAAAATTCCTGGTGACCTCTGACTCTCGGGTCAACAAAGAGTTTTTATTTAATCTAGACTAAGTAGTCATTTGGTTTTTGCTCCTTCTGTTAAAATTTGGCTTTTTATGTTTAAGCATTTTTTAAAAATGTTTTTATATTTTTAACTAATTGTACTGCAGAAGGAGAGTAAGTGCTCACAAAAAGCAGCATAGGTGACATATTATTAGGTTTTGTCTGCAGGAATGTTTTAAAGCACTTTCTCTGGAAAGATCTTGACTGCCCTCTAGTGGACAAAGCTAAAAACAGCACCTTGGTTGCATCTTTAAAATCAGACTGCTGAGTGCAGATTCTTTGACATCTTAATAGCTGGGACTTTATTAATCCTGGACATTTGTGCTTGGGATGGTGGCTGGTTTTGTATAATAGTGTGGGTATGCCTGTTTTTTTTTAGTTTTTTTTTTACTTTAACCCCCAGCATGTGGGATGTTTGAAATTGTGTGCATTTCTAAGTTGTGTCCAGGAAATCAACTGATGTGTGACTGGTGGATTTAGGTTTTATGGAGGGATTGTGCGCATTCAGAGTGTCCAAGGAGTCCTCAAAATCCTTCTCTGAGTAGATCCAAACTCCCCAGATATCATCCAGAGGTCTGACATTTTTCTGACATGTCTGCAGTGCTAAAATCTCCCATTCAGCCTTGAAAATATTTGCATTTGCTGGGGATCATCTTTTGCCTGTGGTTGTACCTTTAATTTGCAAAAGGAACTTCCTATTGAATTCAAAGCCATTTTTGGTCAGACTGATCTCCAGAAGCTGCAGCAGTTCTTTGCCAGGCCTCTTTTTTATTGGGATAATTCATAAAAAATGATTTTTTTTATTGCCTTCTTTGGTATCTGTACAGGCTGTCTGTATCCACAGTGAGCAGAAGAACAGACTCGGGTATGTACAGTTTTTGTTGTTGTTGTTGTTGTTTTACGTTATCAGTAACCTCATATGTATCTTTAACAAAACTGTTATGGATTTAAATAATAGTCAATATATTCAGCTGTATAATAGATTTCTGTCTGAAATTAGTGGTCTCCCAGCAGGGATTTCATGAGATCTGCTCCATTTCTTTCTGGTTCCTTATGGATTTTAATTAATAGCTTACATAATGAAAAATATATTAATGCTAAAACAAAAACAAAAAACCTTCTGGGTTCTTCAGAACTGAGTGAAAGATTGTTCTACATGCTGCCTATTTTAGTAATAATAGTATATGGGTTTAGATGGTTTGGAATAAAAATGAGTATTATTAAGTTGTCTGTATCCCGCCTTCAGATATTGTTCTTTGTACGGTTTTACTACTGATTTCCTTTTATCAACTGGTTTAATTATTCTGGATTATTTTATTCTGAAATATTTCATCCATCCATTCATTTTCTTTACCCGTCTCTCTTTTCTGGACCATGGGAAGCTGGTGCATATCTCCAGCAGTCACTGTGCGAGAGGCGGGGGACACCCTGGACAGGTTACAAGTCTATCACAGGGACACCTAGAGACAAACAACCACTCACATTCTCACCTAGGGACAATTTTAGAGTTACCAATTAACCTGAGATGGATGTTTTTGGTCTGTGGGGGGAAACCGGAGTACCTGGAGTAAACCCATGTGAACACAGGGAGAACATGCAAACTCCTGAAATATTTCAACATTATTCAAATTAGGTTTAGCTCTGCAAACTTTAAAGTCTGCGGATGGCTGAGAGATGGTGAGTTGATCACAGGTACAAAGATCTCAGCCTTTGGACACTCCATCTGTGCCACATCTCTGTGGCTGTGTTTTTTCTCTCTCTGTACCTGTTGTTCAGGCAAAAAGAAAGAATAATTTTCTCCACTGTGCAGCACACCCTGGCTTTTTCAAATAGAGCCACCACATGCTGTTGTTTTGCTCCCAGAAAGCTGTCAATTTTCAGGTTAGAGGAGTCAATAGAGGGAAATCTGGCCACAGTGGAGTCCCCCATTATTAACCACTTCCTTTTAATGCACTGTGCCCAGTCCTGTGACTTACTGGGGGTTCTCATGTGTTTGGTGGGTCTGGTTACCTTTGGTCAGCTGAGAGGTCAATGACCAGCTGCTGCTTTTCAGCATCATACTCTACTTCAGGCCGGGTGTGGAGCTAGGGGATGTCTGGAGGCAGGGGGTCCAGCTCTCACGGTTCCCTCTGCTCCTGTAAGAGGGGCTGCTGTGGGTGAGTGGTACCTGATGTGTGGAGGCGCTCTGGTGGAGTCGGCAGAATGACCTTGTCCTATCATCTGTGGTCTTCTCCCTCATTGGAGACCAGTCTCCTGGATCGGACATGGTTGGCAGTCGTGGTCATTACAGTTTGGACCTGTTTCGGTGGTTCAGGCTGGGTGTGTTCTGATATGGTGTTAGTTTGGCTGTTTACACCTGTGAAGTCAGGGAGCACTGTCTGTTGCCTCGGCTGTCATGGAGATGCTGCTGCTGATGTTGCAGAGGAGGAAGACGAGGACCTTGGCCTCAGTGTGTCTCCTCTGGTGCCTTGAATCTGTGGACCATTGATTCCCTCTGGATCCTCAGAGCAAATCAGGCTTTTTCCTGGTCTCTTTTGGGCTCATCTGCAGCAGGGAGGTCAGGGGATCTGGCCACTAGGACTGCCTGCACCTGGTCTAGAATTTCTGGTTTCACTCTCACCTCCATTAAGGCCTTTTCATATGACTGCCCACATTTGTGAATCCAGACTTTCAGCGCTCGTCTTTTATTCCATTGTGATCTTTAATTCATGGCCTCCATGTAGGGTTGAAGTTAGGTTCAGGCTAGGGGGTTAAGGGTTAAAGGTTAGGGTACGAGTCTGGTGATGACGTCTTAGGTGTTTAGTTGTGTTAAGTTACACAGACTTTGTGTCCTCATTTTCCAGGATATTCCTTTTGTTGGTCAGGTTCAACACTATTGCCAGGCCCAAAAACCCATAGCCATTATCTACTCCAAGATGAGCTCCAGCCACGAGGCCCTCTCCACCAGGATGTCCGCTTTCATGAACTTCAAGCCCTGGGCCAATTCCACCAAGCTGCTGACCCCCCTCTTTCGAAGCTCCAGGACCACGTCGATAGGCCCTGCCATCCTTGTGCAGCCCGGCACAGGAGTACCCAGCTCTCAATCAGGCACCCTTACCCCCCATCTCCATTACCTCAACCACCAGGTCAACCCGGGTACCCACTCTTAAAGCCCTCGTCCGGGGCTACAGCAAGCAGTTTAAGCCTTCCAAATTTCTGTGATTCTGGTAGTCAAAAAGACAGAACCTTTGTTATGCTGGCAGTCCAGGGTGGGGAGGAGAGCCTGCTGGGACCCACGCCGCAGCCTGGGCCTCCTTCCCGTGGGCTTCCCTCCCAGGCCCACCCTCCATGGCCTGAATGTTAGGACTTTGTCGTTCTTTTAAAGAACCGGGCAGGGGACCCTGCTGATTGTCTGGAATTTGTCAATTTTGGGGGGATTTGGGGTCCTGGTAGTCTGGCGCTAAAAAACAGCCTGTTGGGCCCTGCATCCCAGACTGGGCCTCCTCTTCCTCGGCTTCTCTCTCAACCTACTCACGAACGGCTCTCTGCATCGGCTGGAGCCAACTGAACATTCACAGCACTTTGGTATGATTATGTGTAAGCAGGATTCTGACATAGATTCATAATCCCACAGACGGTAGCTTCATTGGCTCCTAGTTGAAAACTATTCCTAACCAGGAACCCCAAAGGACCTGGAGATAACATTGTGATCTGCAATAAGAGTAGAGAGCAGGTGGAAGAGAGCCTGCAGAGGTAGAGGTATGCCTTGGAGAGAAGAGGAGTGAAAGTCAGGAAAAGCAAGACCATCTACTGCAAGAAGTAGGTGTTGAAGGTGGATGAGGTGAAGCACCTGGGGTCAACCATACATAGCAACAGAAGAAGAAGGTGAAGACGAACGAGGAGGCAGGGTGGAGTTAGGGATGTGCAAATGAAGCAAAGAACCAGTATTGTACCACTTCATCAGTTGTATTGAAAATGGGTTCATTCATTCAAAGCTTTATTTCAGTGACATTTAGAGGTGAAATAAGAGGCAGCAAAACGTGTTACTAACTGTGGGATGTGCTGGTGTAGATTCTCAGTCATCCAGGCCATGGTGTGTTTAGTGGAACAGAACAAGGAGAGGAACAGAGGAAAGAACATTGTCATTCCTTATGTTGCTGGAGTATCCGAGAAACTCAGAAGGATTTTCTCCAAACACAACATCCCAGTACATTTCAAACCCAACAAGACTCTCAGACAGAGGCTGGTCCACCCT